>NW_028227315.1:755478-932896 GCF_978045245.1 Mus caroli | reverse complement strand
GTGATTATTCTCATTTTCCACATTTTTCAGGTTTTCTTGCCATATTTGGGGTTCTTCAGTGTGAGTTTTTAATTTTCTACTTTTTTGAGGGTTTCTTGCCATATTCTGGGTACTACAGAGTGTATTATTAATTTTCCACGTTTCTCAGGGTTTCTTGCCCTATTCTGGGTCCTACAGTGTGATTTTCTCATTACGATGTTTTTCAAGTTTTTTTTTTGTGCAATTCTGGGTCCTACACTGTGATTATTCTCATTTTCCACCTTTTCAGGTTTTCTCGCCATATTCCGGGTACTTCAGTGTGAATTTTTAGTTTTCTACTTTTTTCAGGGTTTCTCGCCATATTCCGGGTCCTTCAGTTGAATTTTTAATTTTCACGTTTTTCAGGGTTTCTAACGATATTCTGGGTCCGATAATGTGAATTTTTAATTTTCACGTTTTTCAGGATTTCTCTAAATATTCTTGGTCCTGCAGTGTGATTTTCTCATTTTCCACTTTTTTCAAGTTTTTTTGTAATTCTGGGTCCTACTGTGTGATTTTCTCATTTTCCACCTTTTTCGGGTTTTCTTGCCATATTTGGGGTCCTTCAGTGTGAGTTTTTATTTTTCTACTTTTTTCAGGATTTCTTGCCATATTCTGGATCCTACAGTGTGATTTTCTCATTTTCCACCTTTTTCAGGTTTTTCTGGTCATGTTTGGGCTCCTTCACTGTGAGTTTTTAATTTCCTACTTTTTTATTAAGTGTTTCTCGCCATATTCTGGGTCCGTTAGTGTGAATTATTAATTTTCACGTTTTTCACATTTTCTCGGCATATTCTGGATCCTGCAGTGTGATTTTCTCATTTTCCACCTTTTGCAGGGTTTCTCGCCATATTTGGGTTCCTACAGTGTGAGTTTGTTATTTTCAACTTTTTTCAGGGTTACACGCCATATTCTGGGTCCTACAGCATGTATTTTTAATTTTCCACGTTTTCAGGGTTTCTAGGCATAAGCTGGGTCCTACAGATTGATTATTCTCATTTTCCACCCTTTTCAGGTTTTCTTGCAATATTCGGGGTCCTTCAGTGTGAATTTTTAATTTTCTACTTTTTTCAGGTTTTCTCGCCATATGCTGGGTCCTACTGTGTGATTTTTCTCATTTCCATGTTTTTCAGGGTCACTTGCCGTATTCCAGGTCCTTCAGTGTGAATTTTTTTCCACGGTTTTCAGTATTTCTCGCCATATCTGGGTAATAAATTGTGAATTTTTAATTGTCCACTTTTTTCATGGTTTCTCACCATATTCTGTGTCCGACTGTGTGAATTTTTAATTTTCAGGTTTTTCATGGTTGTTTGGCATATTCTGGTTTCTGCAGTGTGATTTTCTCATTTTCCACATTTTTCAAGTTTTTTCATATTTCTGGGTCCTACAGTGTGATTTTCTCTTTTTTCACCTTTTTCATGTTTTCTTGCCATATTTGGGGTCCTTCAGTGTGAGTTTTTACATTTCTAATTTTTCAGGGTTTCTCGACATATTATGGGTCCTACAGCGTGTATTTTTAATTTTCCACGTTTTTCAGTGTTTCTCAGCATATTCTGGGTCCTACAGTGTGATTTTCTCAATTTTGAAATTTTTCAAGTTTTTTCACATATCTTGGTCCTACAGTGTGATTATTCTCATTTTCCAACTTTTTCAGGTTTTCTAGCCATATTCTGGGTCCTACAGTGTGAATTTTGAATTTTCCTCGTTTTTCAGGTTTTCTCGCCATATTCTGGGTCCTTCACTGTGAATTTTTAATTTTCCACTTCTTTCAAGTTTTTTGTAATATTATGGGTCCTACAGTGTGATTTTCTCATTTTCCACCTTTTTCAGGTTTTCTCGCCATATTCGGGGTCCTTCAATGTGAGTTTTTAATTTTCTACTTTTTTCAGGGTTTCTCGCCATATTCTGGGTCCTACAGAGTGTATTTTTAATTTTCCACGTTTTTCAAGGTTTCTCGGCATATTCTGGCTCCTACAGTGTGATTTTCCCATTTCCTCGTTTTTCAGGTTTTCTTGCCATATTCCAGGTCCTTCAGTCTGAATTTTTAATTTTCCACGTTTTTCAGTATTTCTCGCCATATTCTGGGCACGTTTTTCAAGTTTTATCGCTATTCTGTGTCCTACAGTGTGATTATACTCATTTTCCACCTTTTTCAGGTTTTTTGCCATATTCCGGGTCCTTCAGTGTGAGTTTTTAATTTTCTACTTTTTACTGTGTTTCTTGCAATATTCTGGCTCCAAAAAGCATATTTTTATTTTTTCTCGTTTTTCAGGGTTTCTTGGCATATTCTGGGTCCTACAATGTGATTTTCTCATTTTCCACTTTTTTAAGTTTTTTCGCATTTCTATGTCCTACAGGTTGATTTTCTCATTTTCCACATTTTTCAGGTTTTCTCGCCATATTCCGGGTCCTTCAGTGTGAGTTTTTAATTTTCTACTTCTTTCAGGGTTTATTGCCATATTTTGAATCCTACAGCGTGTATTTTTAATTTTCCACGTTTTCAGGGTTTCTGGCATATTCTGGCTCCTACTGTGCGATTTTCCAATTTTTGACTTTTTTCAAGTTTTTTTCCCCAATTCTCCGTCCTACAGTGTGATTTTCTCATTTTCCACCTTTTTCAGGTTTTCTCAGCATATTCTGGGTCCTGCAGTGTGAATTTTTAATTTTCCACGTTTTTCAAGGTTTTTTTCCATATTCTGGTCCTATAGTGTGAATTTTTATTTTTCAATATTTTTCAGTGTTTATCATCATATTCTGGGTCCTACAGTGTGAATTTCTCATTTTCCACCTTTTTCAGGGTTTCTTGCCATATTCTAGGTTTTTCAGTGGGAGTTTTTAATTTTCCATGTTTTTAAGTTTTTTTTTTCATCATATTCTCAGTCCCACAGTGTGATTTTTTCATTTTCAAACTTTTTCAGGTTTTCTCGGCATATTCTGGTTCCTACAGTGTGAATTTAATTTTCCACATTTTTCAGTGTTTCTCGCCATATTCTGGGTCCCACAGTGTAAATTTTTAATTTTCCACGTTTTTAAGGTTTTTTTTTGGTAATATTCTTGGTCCGACAGTGTGAATATTTAATGTTTCATTTTTTCAGCGTTTCTCGGCATATTCTGGGTCCTACAGTGTGATTTTCTCATTTTCCACATTTTTCAAGTTTTTTCGTAATTCTGGGTCCTACAATGTGATTTTCTCATTTTCCACCTTTTTCAGCCTTTCTAGCCATTTTTCGGGTCCTTCAGTGTGAGTTTGTAATTTTCTAAGTTTTTCAGGGTTTCTCGCCGTATTCTGGGTCCTAAACGTTGTATTTTTAATTTTTCACGTTTTCAGGGTTTCTTGGCATATTCTGGGTCCTACAGTGTGATTTTCTCATTTTCGATATTTTCAAGTTTTTTCGTAATTCTGGGTCCTACAGTGTGATTTTCTCATTTTCCACCTTTTTCATGTTTTCTCGCCATAATTGGGGTTCTTCAGTGTCAGTTTGTAATTTTCTACTTTTTTCAGGGTTTCTTGCCATATTTGGGGTCCTTCAGTGTGAGTTTTTAATTTTCTACTCTTTCAGGGTTTCTTGCCATGTTCTGGGTCCTACAGTGTGTATTTTTCATTTTCGACGTTTTTCAGATTTTCTCACAATATTCTGGGTTCTTCAGTGTGAATTATTAATTTTTCAAGTTTTACAGGTTTTTTCTTCATATTCTGGGTCCTACACTGTGATTTTTCTCATTTCCACGTTTTTCAGGTTTTCTTGCCATATTCCAGGTCCTTCAGTGTTAATTTTTAATTTTCCACCTTTTCAGGGTTTCTCGGCATATTCTGTGTCCTGCAGTGTGATTTTCTCATTTTTATGGTTTTTCAAGTTTTTTGGCAATTCTGGGTCCTACAGTGTGATTATTCTCATTTTCCACCTTTATCAGGTTTTCTCGACATATTTGGGGTCTTTCAGTGTGAATTTTTAATTTTCTACTTTTTTCAAGGTTTCTCGCCATATTCTGTGTCCTTCAGTATGAGTTTTTAATTTTCCTCGTTTTTCAGGTATTCTCGCCATATTCCGTGTCCTTCACTGTGAATTTTTTATTTTCCACATTATTCAGGTTTTTTCGTCATATTCTGGGTCTTACAATGTGATTTTCTCATTTTCCTCATTTTTCAGGTTTTTTCGCCATATTTGGGGTCCGTCAGTGTGAATTTTTAATTTTCTACTCTTTCATGGTTTCTCGCCGTATTCTGGGTCATTCAGTGTGAGTTTTTAATTTTCCTCGTTTTTCAGGTATTCTCACCATATTCTGGGTCCTTCAGTGTGAATTTTTATTTTCCACCTTTTTCAGGTTTTTTCGTCATATTCTGGGTCCTACAGTGTGATTTTCTCATTTCCAATTTTTCAGGTTTTCTTGACATATTCCAGGTCCTTCTGTGTGAATTTTTAATTTGCCACATTTTTCAGGTTTTTTCGTCATATTCTGGGTCTTACAGTGTGACTTTCTCATTTTCCAAATTTTTCAGGTTTTCTCGACATATTTGGGGTCCTTCAGTGTGAGTTTTTAATTTTCTACTTTTTCAGGGCTTCTCTCCATATTCTTGGTCCTACAGCTTGTATTTTTAATTTTCCAGGTTTTCAGGGAATCTAGGCATATTCTGGGTCCTGCAGTGTGATTTTCTCATTTTTGAGGTTTTTCAAGTTTTTTCCCAATTCTGGGTCCCTCAATGTGATTATTCTCATTTTCCCCATTTTTCAGGTTTTCTCGCCATATTTGGGGTCCTTCAGTGTGAGTTTTTAAATTTCTACTCTTTCAGGGTTTCTCGCCATATTCTGGGTCCTTCAGTGTGAGTTTTTAATTTTCCTCGTTTTTCAGGTTTTTTCACCATATTCCGGATCCTTCAGTGTGAATTTTTAATTTTCCACCTTTTTCAGATTTTTTCTCATATTCTGGGTCCTACAGTGTGATTTTCTCATTTCCACTTTTTCAGGTTTTCTTGCCATATTCCATGTCCTTCAGTGTGAATTTTTAATTTTCCACGTTTTTTAGTATTTCTCGCCATATTCTGGGTAATGCAGTGTGAATATTTAATTTTCCACTTTTTTCATGGTTTCTCCCTTATTCTGTGTCTGACAGTGTCAATTTTTAATTTTCATGTTTTTCAATGTTTCTCGGCATATTCTGGGTCCTGCAGTGTGATTTTATTATTTTGGACGTTTTTCAAGTTTTTTCGTAATTCTGGGTCCTACAGTGTGATTTTCTCATTTTCCAACTTTTTCAGGTTTTCTGGCCATAATTGGGGTTCTTCAGTGTCAGTTTGTAATTTTCTACTTTTTTCAGGGTTTCTTGCCATATTTGGGGTCCTTCAGTGTGAGTTTTTAATTTTCTACTCTTTCAGGGTTTCTCGCCATAAACTGTGTCCTATAGTATGTATTTTTCATTTTCCACGTTTTTCAGGTTTTTTCTTCATATTCTGGGTCCTACACTGTGATTTTCTCATTTCCACGTTTTCAGGTTTTCTTGCCATATTCCAGGTCCTTCAGTGTGGATTTTTAATTTTCCACATTTTTCAGTATTTCTCCCCATATTATGGGTAATACAGTGTGAATTTTAATTATCCACTTTTTTTCATGGTTTCTCGCCATATTCTGTGTCCAACAGTGTGAGTTTTTAATTTTCACGTTTTTCAGTGTTTCTTGAAATATTCTGGGTCCTGCAGTGTGATTTTCTTATTTTCCACCTTTTTCAGGTTTTCTCCCCATATTTGGGGTCCTTCAGTGTCAGTTTGTATTTTTCTACTTTCTTCAGGGTTTCTCACCATATTCTGGATCCTACAGTGTGATTTTCTCATTTTCCACCTTTTTCAGGTTTTCTCGCCATGTTTGGGCTCCTTCACTGTGAGATTTTAATTTTCTACTTTTTTATTAACTTTTTCTCGCCATATTCTGGGTCCGTTAGTGTGAATTTTTAATTTTCACGTTTTTCACATTTTCTCAGCATATTCTGGGTCCTGAAATGTGATTTTCTCATTTTGCACCTTTTTCAGGGTTTCTCGCCATATTTGGGGTCCTACAGTGTGAGTTTGTAATTTTGAACTTTTTTCAGGGTTTCTCGCCATATTCTGGGTCCTACAGCATGTATTTTTAATTTTCCACGTTTTCAGGGTTTCTGGGCAAAATCTGGGTCCTACAGTGTGATTATTCTCATTTTCCACCTTTTTCAGGTTTTCTCACCATATTCGGGGTCCTTCAGTGTGAATTTTTAATTTTCTACTTTTTTCAGGTTTTCTCGCCATATTCTGGGTCCTACAGCATGTTTTTTTAATTTTACACGTTTTCAGGGTTTCTGGGCATAATCTGGGTCCTACAGTGTGATTATTCTCATTTTCCACCTTTTTCAGGTTTTCAAACCATATTCGGGGTCTTTCAGTGTGAATTTTTAATTTTCTACTTTTTTCAGGTTTTCTCGCCATATTCTGTGTCCTTCAGTGTGAGTTTTTTATCTTCCTCGTTTTTCAGGTTTTTCGCCATATTCCGGGTCCTTCCGTGTGATATTTTAATATTTTATCTTTTTCAGGTTTTTTCGTCATATTCTGGGTCGTACTGTGTGATTTTCTCATTTCCATGTTTTTTCAGGGTCTCTTGCCGTATTCCAGGTCCTTCAGTGTGAATTTTTTCCCACGGTTTTCAGTATTTCTCTCCATATCTGGGTAATGAAGTGTGAATTTTTAATTGTCCAGTCTTTTCATGGTTTCTCACCATATTCTGTGTCCAATAGTGTGAATTTTTAATTTTCAGGTTTTTCATGGTTGTTCGGCATATTCTGGTTTCTCCAGTGTGATTTTCTCATTTTCCACGTTTTTCAAGTTTTTCCGTATTTTGGGTCCTACAAGTGTGATTTTCTCATTTTCGATGTTTTTCATGTTTTTGTAATTCTGGGTAATACAGTGTGATTATTCTCATTTTCTACCTTTTTCATGTTTTCGCGCCATATTCGGGATCCTTCAGTGTGAGTTTTTAATTTTCTACTTTGTTGAGGGTTTCTTGCCATATTCTCAGTGCTACAGAGTGTATTTTTAATTTTCCACGTTTCTCAGGGTTTCTCCCCATATTCTGGGTCCTAAAATGTGATTTTCTCATTACGATTTTTTCAAGTATTTTCAGAATTCTGGTTCCTACACTGTGATTATTCTCATTTTCCACATTTTTCAGGTTTTCTTGCCATATTTGAGGTCCTTAAGTGTGAGTTTTTAATTTTCTACTTTTATGAGGGTTTCTTGCCATATTCTGGGTACTACAGAGTGTATTATTAATTTTCCACCTTTCTCAGGGTTTCTTGCCATATTCTGGGTCCTACAGTGTCTGTCTGTCTCTCTGTGTGTCTGATCCCCTGGAACTGTAGATGGGCCACCATATAGTTGCTGGTAGTTGATCCCAGGTTCTCTGGAAGAGGAGAAAATGCTGTTAATTGTTGAGCCTTTTCAGTGGCTCCACCTATCTTTAAATTTTTAGAAGTATATGTTAGGCTGTGTTTATGTACATCATATGCAGACCATAAGAGGGATTTAGATTCTCCAGGATCTGACACCCTCTTCTGGAGTGTCTGAAGACAACTACAGTGTACTTATATCTAATAAATAAATAAATAAATAAATAAATAAATAAATAAATAAATAAACATTATTTTACAAGGATAAGAAAGAACGAAAGACCAGGCAGGCCTGCCCTCCTTATCTCTGTCTGTCTGTCTGTCTGATCCCCTGGAACTGGAGATGGGCCACCATATAGTTGATGGTAGTTGATCCCATGTTCTCTGGAAGAAGAGACAATGCTGTTAATTGTTGAGCCCTTTCAGTGGCCCCACGCATCTTTAAATTTTTAGAAGTATATGTGAGGCTCTGTTTATGTACATCATATGCAGACCATAAGAGGGATTTAGATTCTCCAGAAGATGACACCCTCTTCTAGAGTGTCTGAACACAGCTACAGTGTACTTATATCTAATAAATACATAAATAAATAAATAAATAAATAAATAAATAAATATTTTTTTTTAAGTATAAGAAAGAAAGAATGACCAGGCAGGCCTCCATCCTTATCTCTGTCAGTCTGTCTGTCTGTCTCTCTGAACCCTTGGAACTGGAGATGGGCCACCATATAGTTTCTGTTAGTTGATCCCAGGTTCTCTGGAAGAGGAGTCATTGCTGTTAATTGGTGAGCCCTTTCAGTGGCTCCACCTATCTTTAAATTTTTAGAAGTATATTTTAGGCTGTGTTTATGTACATCATATGGAGACCATAAGAGGGATTTAGATTCTCCAGAATTTGACACCCTCTTCTGGAGTGTCTGAAGACAACTACAGTGTACTTATATCTAATACATAAATAAATAAATAAATAAATAAATAAATAAATAAATAAATAAACAAAAATTATTTTAAAAGGATAAGAAAGAAAGAAAGACCAGGCAGGCCTGCCATCCTTATATCTGTCTGTCTGTCTGTCTGTCTGATCCCCTGGAACTGGAGATGGGCCACCATATAGTTGCTGGTAGTTGATCCCAGGTTCTCTGGAAGAAGAGACAATGCTGTTAATTGTGAGCCCTTTCAGTGGCCCCACCCATCTTAAATTTTTAGAAGTGTATGTGAATCTGTGTTTATGTCCATCATATGCAGACCATAAGAGGGATTTATATTCTCCAGAATCTGACACCCTCTTCTAGAGTGTCTGAAGACAGCTACAGTGTATTTATATCTAATAAATACATAAATAAATAAATAAACATTTTTTAAAAAGGATAAGAAAGAAAGAAAAACCAGGGAGGCCTGCCACCCTTGTCTGTCTGTCTCTTTGTCTGCCTGATCCCCTGGAACTGGAGATGGGCCACCATATAGTTGCTGGTAGTTGATCCCAGGTTCTCTGGTAGAGGAGACAATGCTGTTAATTTTTGAGCCCCTTCAGTGACCCCACACACTTTAAATTTTTAGAAGTATATGTGAGGCTGTGTTTATGTACATCATATGCAGACCATAAGAGGGATTTAGATTCTCCAGAATCTGACACCCTCTTCTGGAGTGTCTGAAGACAGCTAGAGTGTACTTATATATAATAAATAAATAAATAAATAAATAAATAAATAAATAAACATTTTTAAAAAGGATAAGAAAGAAAGTAAAACCAGGCAGGCCTGCAATCCTTGTCTGTCTGTCTGTCTGTCTGTCTGATCCCCTGGAACTTGAGATGGGCCACCATATAGTTGCTGCTAGTTGATCCCAGGTTCTATGGTAGAGGAGACAATGCTGTTAATTGTTGAGCCCTTTCAGTGGCCCCACACATCTTTAAATTTTTAGAAGTATATGTGAGGCTGTGTTTATGTACATCATATGCAGACCATAAGACGGATTTAGATTCTCCAGAATATGACACCCTCTTCTGAAGTGCCTGAAGACAGCTACAGTGTACTTATATCTAATAAATACATATATAAATAAATAAACATTTTTAAAATGTATAAGAAAAAAAGAAAAACCAGGCAGGCCTGCAATCCTTGTCTGTCTGTCTGTATGTATGTCTGTCTGATCCCTGGAACTGGAATTTGGCCAAAATATAGTTGCTGGTAGTTGATCCCAGGTCCTCTGGAAGAGGAGACAATGCTGTTAATTGTTGAGCCCTTTCAGTGGCCCCACACATCTTTAAATTTTTAGAAGTATATGTGAGGCTGTGTTTATGTACATCATATGCAGACCATAAGAGGGATATAGATTCTCCAGAATCTGACACCCTCTTCTTGAGAGTCTGAAGATAGCTACAGTGTACTTATATCTAATAAATACATAAATAAATAAATAAATAAATAAATGAATAAATAAATAAATAAACATTTTTAAAAAGTATAAGAAAGAAAGAAACACCAGGCAGCCCTGCCACCTTGTCTGTCTGTCTGTCTGTCTGTCTGTCTGTCTGTCTGTCTTATCCCCTGGAACTTGAGATGGGCCACCATATAGTTGCTGGTAGTTGATCCCACGTTCTCTGGAAGAAGAGACAATGGTGTTAATTGTTGAGCCCTTTCAGTGGGCCCACCCATCTTTTAATTTTTAGAAGTATATGTGAGGCTGTGTTTATGTACATCATATGCAGACCATAAGAGGGATTTAGATTCTCCAGAAGATGACACCCTCTTCTAGAGTGTCTGAAGACAGCTACAGTGTACTTATATCTAATAAATAAATAAATAAATAAATAAATAAATAAATAAATAAATAAATAAATATTTTTTAAAAAGTATAAGAAAGAAAGAAAGACCAGGCAGGCCTCCATCCTTATCTCTGTCAGTCTGTCTGTCTGTCTGTCTGATCCCTTGGAACTGGAGATGGGCCACCATATAGTTGCTGTTAGTTGATCCCAGGTTCTCAGGAAGAGGAGACAATGCTGTTAATTGTTGAGCCCTTTCAGTGGCTCCACCTATCTTAAATTTTTAGAAGTATATGTTAGGCTCTGTTTATGTACATCATATGCAGACCATAAGAGGGATTTAGATTCTCCAGAATTTGACACCCTCTTCTGGAGTGTCTGAAGACAACTACAGTGTACTTATATCTAATAAATAAATAAATAAATAAATAAATAAATAAATAAATAAATAAATAAATAAATAAACAAACATTATTTTAAAAGGATAAGAAAGAAAGAAAGACCAGGCAGGCCTGCCGTCCTTATCTCTGTCTGTCTGTCTGTCTGTTTCTCTGTCTGATCCCCTGGAACTGGAGATGGGCCACCATATAGTTGCTGGTAGTTGATCCCAGGTTCTCTGGAAGAAGAGACAATGCTGTTAATTCTTGAGCCCTTTCAGTGGCCCCACCCATCTTAAATTTTTAGAAGTGTATGTGAATCTGTGTTTATGTCCATCATATCTAGACCATAAGAGGGATTTATATTCTCCAGAATCTGACACCCTCTTCTGGAGTGTCTGAAGACAGCTACAGTGTACTTATATCTAATAAATCCATAAATAAATAAATAAACATTTTTTAAAAAGGATAAGAAAGAAAGAAAAACCAGGGAGTCCTGCCACCCTTGTCTGTCTGTCTCTTTGTCTGCCTGATCCCCTGGAACTGGAGATAGGCCACCATATAATTGCTGGTAGTTGATCCCAAGTTCTCTGGTAGAGGAGACAATGCTGTTAATTGTTGAGCCCTTTCTGTGGCCCCACCCATCTTTAAATTTTTAGAAGTATATGTGAGGCTGTGCTTATGTACATCATATGCAGACCATAAGAGGGATTTAGATTCTCCAGAATCTGACACCCTCTTCTGGAGTGTCTGAAGATAGCTACAGTGTACTTATATCTAATAAATACATAAATAAATAAATAAATAAATAAATAAATAAATAAATAAACAAACATTTTTTAAAAAGGATAAGAAAGAAAGAAAGACCAGGCAGGGCTGCCATCCTTATCTTTGTCTGTCTGTCTGTCTCTCTGTTTGTCTGTCTGTCTGATCTCCTGGAACTGGAGATGGGCCACCATTTTGTTGCTGGTAGTTGATCCCAGGTCTTCTGAAGAGGAGACAATGCTGTTAATTGTTCAGCCCTTTCAGTGGCCCCACCCAACTTTATAATTTCTAGAAGTAAATGTGATGCTGTGTTTATGTACATCATATTCACACCATTAAAGAGGGATTTATATTCTCCAGAATCTGACACCGTCTTTTGGAGTGTCTATGACGGATACAGTGTACTTATAACTAATAAATACATAAATAAAGAAATAAACATTTTTTAAAACGATAAGAAAGAAAGAAAGACCAGGCAGGCCTGCCATCCTTATCTCTGTCTGTCTGTCTGTCTGTCTGTCTGTCTGTCTGATACTCTGGACCTGGAGATGGGCCACCATAGAGTTGCTTGTAGTTGATCCCAGGTTCTCTGGAAGAGGAGACAATGCTGTTAATTGTTGAGCCCTTTCAGTGGCCCCACCCATCTTTAAATTTTTAGAAGTATATGCGAGGCTGTGTTTATGTACATAATATGCAGACCATAAGAGGGATTTAGATTCTCCAGAATCTGACAACCTCTTCTGGAGTGTCTGAAGATAGCTACAGTGTACTTATATCTAATAAATAAATAAATAAATAAATAAATAAATAAATAAATAAATAAACAAACATTTTCTAAAAAGGATAAGAAAGAAAGAAAAACCAGGCAGGGCTGCCATCCTTATCTTTGTCTGTCTGTCTGTCTCTCTGTTTGTCTGTCTGTCTGATCTCCTGGAACTGGAGATGGGCCACCATTTTGTTGCTGATAGTTGTTCCCAGGTCTTCTGAAGAGGAGACAATGCTGTTAATTGTTCAGCCCTTTCAGTGGCCCCACCCATCTTTAAATTTCAAGAAGTAAATGTGATGCTGTGTTTATGTACATCATATTCAGACCCTTAGAGAGGGATTTATATTCTCCAGAATCAGACACCGTCTTTTGGAGTGTCTATGACGGATACAGTGTACTTATATCTAATAAATACATAAATAAAGAAATAAACATTTTTTTAAAAAGATAAGAAAGAAAGAAAGACCAGGCAGGCCTGCCATCCTTATCTCTGTCTGTCTGTCTGTCTGTCTGATCCTCTGGAACTGGAGATGGGCCACCATAGAGTTGCTTGTAGTTGATCCCAGGTTCTCTGGAAGAGGAGACAATGCTGTTAATTGTTGAGCCCTTTCAGTGGCCCCACCCATCTTTAAATTTTTAGAAGTATATGCGAGGCTGTGTTTATATACATAATATGCAGACCATAAGAGGGATTTAGATTCTCCAGAATCTGACAACCTCTTCTGGAGTGTCTGAAGATAGCAACAGTGTACTTATATCTAATAAATAAATAAATAAATAAATAAATAAATAAATAAATAAACAAACAAACATTTTCTAAAAAGGATAAGAAAGAAAGAAAAACCAGGCAGGGCTGTCATCCTTATCTTTGTCTGTCTGTCTGTCTCTCTGTTTGTCTGTCTGTCTGATCTCCTGGAACTGGAGATGGGCCACCATTTTGTTGCTGATAGTTGATCCCAGGTCTTCTGAAGAGGAGACAATGCTGTTAATTGTTCAGCCCTTTCAGTGGCCCCACCCATCTTTAAATTTCTAGAAGTAAATGTGATGCTGTGTTTATGTACATCATATTCAGACCCTTAGAGAGGGATTTATATTCTCCAGAATCTGACACCGTCTTTTGGAGTGTCTATGACGGATACAGTGTACTTATATCTAATAAATACATAAATAAAGAAATAAACATTTTTTTAAAAAGATAAGAAAGAAAGAAAGACCAGGCAGGCCTGCCATCCTTATCTCTGTCTGTCTGTCTGTCTGTCTGTCTGTCTGATACTCTGGACCTGGAGATGGGCCACCATAGAGTTGCTTGTAGTTGATCCCAGGTTCTCTGGAAGAGGAGACAATGCTGTTAATTGTTGAGCCCTTTCAGTGGCCCCACCCATCTTTAAATTTTTAGAAGTATATGCGAGGCTGTGTTTATGTACCGAATATGCAGACCATAAGAGGGATTTAGATTCTCCAGAATCTGACACCCTCTTCTGGAGTGTCTGAAGACAGCTACAGTGTACTTATATCTAATAAATTCATAAATAAACAAATGAACATTTTTAAAAAAGGATAATAAAGAAAGAGAGACCAGGCAAGCCTGCCATCCTTGTCTGTCTGTCTGTCTGATCCCCTGGAACTGGAGATGGGCCACCATATAATTGCTGGTAGTTGATCCCAGGTTCTCTGGAAGAGGAGTCAGTGCTGTTAATTGTTGAGCCCTTTCAGTGGCCCCACCCATCTTTAAATTTTTAGAAGTATATGTGAGGCTGTGTTCATGTACATCATATGCAGACCATAAGAGGGATATAGATTCTCCAGAATCTGACACCCTCTTCGGGAGTGTTTGAAGACAGCTACAGTGTACTTAAATCTAATAAATACATACTTAAATTAATAAACATTTTTAAAAAAGGATAAGAAAGAATGAAAGACCAGGTAGGCCTGCCATCCTTAACTCTATCTGTCTGTATGTCTGTCTGTCTGTCTGATCCCCTGGAACTGGAGATGGGCCACCATATAGTTGCTGGTAGTTGATCCCAGGTTATCTATAAGAGGAGACAATGCTGTTAATTGTTGATCCCTTTCATTGGCTCAACACATGTTTAAATTTTTAGAAGTAAATGTGAGGCTGTGTTTATGTACATCATATGCAGACCGTAAGAGGGATATAGATTCTCCAGAATCTGACACCCTCTTCTGGAGTGTCTGAAGACAGCTACAGTGTACTTATATCTAATAAATACATAAATAAATAAATAAATAAATAAATAAATAAATAAATAAACATTTTTTAAAAGGGATAAGAAAGAAAGAAAAACCAGGCAGGCCTGCCATCCTTGTCTGTCTTTCTCTCTGTCTGTCTGTCTTGCCTAGCCCCTTGAGTAGCCTAGCCTAGTCCCTTGCCTTGACTAGCCCAGCCCCTTGCCTAGCCTAGCCTAGCCCAGACCTGCCTTGCCTAGCCCTGCCTATCCCTGTCTTCAACCAGGCTGGCCTCGAACTCAGAAACTGACTGCCTCTGCCTCCAGAGTGCTCTCATTAAGAGCTCGAGCCACCACTGACTGTTTGGTTTTCTAAGTCTTACAAAGGTATGGTCTGTTTCTCAGCTGTGAAACCCTAATTAACACATGCAGTCTGTCCTAGGTCAGCCATAGCTACAGACTGAGGCCTTTTCTAAAACAAAACAAAAGAAAACAAAAAATAGAAATAATAAAATAAATAAATTAAGCAACCACATGATATCTTTTCTTTCTTTCAATGATACTCAGAGCTTGAAGCAGTTCACCCATGAGACCTCAGCTCCGGACATTGAGGCTCTTTCCCTAACAAGTATTATGGCTGAACCTGAGGGGTTCTACTGCTGATTTGTGTCCCCCACTTTAAAAAAATAGTTGTTTTCAAAGGCTGCAGGTTCTTAGCCCTGTTCCTTGTTACAGTTGAGTCACAGCCCTGAAAGTTCAGTGGTAGTTAAAGGCACTGAGAAGGGCTTCCTATAGACATCAAAGACCAAGTCTTTGTTTTTAAAAAGTTAATCTGGATTCCCCCACCCCCTTGCATCCTTAGAATTCCTAGAAAGGAAGGCAGGGACCTGGGCAGAAGGGTGCAAGGCTACTGGTGTTTGTAAGTGGTAACAGAAAGCTTTCTCTTGTTGGTACCCTACCCCAAGTTAAACTGTCACTTCTTTTTCCTAGTTGTTGTTTTGTCGGTTTGTATTCTCAACATAGACCCTTTTCCTTCCTAACCTTGGCTGTCCTGAACCTTACTGTCCTTGAACTCAGTGATTTGCCTGTCTTGCTGGGATGAAACTGTGAGCTACCATCCAGAAGGAAGCACCCTGCTGAGGTTAGATTGGGGTCTCTTCCATTTTCCTCTATGAACATGCATATGGCAGGCCTGATCTTTCTTTTTTACTTTTCCTTTTCTTTTTAAAGATTTATTTATTTATTATATTTAAGTATGCTGTAGCTATCTTCAGACAGTCCAGAAGAGGGTGTCAGATTCTGAAGAATCTAAATCATTCTTATTGTCTGCATATGATGTATATAAACACAGCCTCACATATACTCAAAAAAAAAAAGAAAGAAAAAAGATGTGGCTACAGAGAGGGCTCAACAATTAAGAGCATTGTCTCCTCTTCCAGAGAACCTGGGCTCAATTACCAGTATTATATATGGTGGCCCATCTCCAGTTCCAGGGGATCTAATACTCTGTTCTGGAGTCTGTGGGCACAGCATACACATGCAAAACATTCTTACACAATCATTGAGAGAGGAGAGAGAGGGGTTGAGAGAGAGGGGAGGAAATCATACCTCCTGACGAGTTTGAAGACCTGAGCTTCATCACTCACACAAATAAATAAATGCAAAATATTTTTTTATAAATAAACTCTGCCATTGCCCTTTAAAAATTCCTAGAAAACAAGTTTTATAAGCAACAGTTATATTTACTATATCTAAAGGACAGTCATGAGCATATTCAATAAATAGAAAAAGGCCTGTTAGTCTTAGAAATGGAAAAGACAAACCAAGGAAGGTTTGCATTTACATAATGAGGCAGCTCAGCCCAGCTCTAAGGTTGGAAATAAGACTCGAGAATAGGATACACCTGAAGACAGCCAGCCATTGTTTTTTGTTTTGGAGGCTGAAAGGATACACCTGAAGACAGCCAATGCTGTGTGATGGTGATCTGGTATTTTTTTTTAATTTTTAAAAACTTTAACACTTTTTATAAAACTTTTATAAAAACTTTTTCTTTCTTTCTTTCTTCCTTTCTTATTTCCTTTCTTTCTTTCCTCACCCTAGCCCCTACCCTAGCCCTGTCTTTCACCAGGGTGGCCTCGAACTCAGAAACTGACTGCCTCTATCTACAGAGTGCTCTCATTAAGAGCTTGAGCCACCACTGAATGTAGGGTTTTCTAAGCCTTACCTTGCTCTTGGTGTCTATTCTCAGCTGTGAAACCCTAATAACACAAGTAGGCAGTCCTGGGTCAGCCAGAGCTACAGACTGAGGACTTCTCTAAAAACAAATAAAACAAAACAAAACAACAAATAGAAATAATAAAATACATAAATTAAGCAAACACAGCATAGCTTTTCTCTCTCTAGGTGGTACTCAGAAATTCCAGCAGTTGGCCTGTGACACCTCAGCTCAGTATATGTGAGGCTGTGTTTATGTACATCCTATGCAGACCATAAGAGGGATTTACATTCTCCAGAATCTGACACCCTCCTCTGGAGTGTCTAAAGAAAGCTATAGTGTACTTATATCTAAGAAATACATAAAAAAAAAATAAATAAATATTTTTTAAAAAGATAAGAAAGAAAGAAAGACCACGCAGGCCTGCCATCCTTAACTCTGTCTGTCTGTCTGTCTGTCTGATCCCCTGGAACTGGAGATGGGCCACCTTGTAAGTGCTGGTAGTTGATCCCAGATTCTCTGGAAGAGGAGACAATGCTGTTAATTGTTGAACCATTTCAGTGGCCCCACCCATTTTTAATTTTTAGAAGTATATGTGAGGCTGTGTTTATGTACATCATATGCAGACCATAAGAGGTGTTTAGATTCTCCAGAATCTGACACCCTCTTCTGGAGTGTCTGAAGTTGGCTACAGTGTACTTATATCTAATAAATAAATAAATAAATAAATAAATAAAGATTTTTTAAAAAGTATAAGAAATAAAGAAAGACCAGGCAGGCCTGCCATCCTTATCTCTGTCTCTCTGTCTGTCTGTCTGTCTGATCCACTGGAACTGGAGATGGGCCACCATAAGGTGCTGGTAGTTTATCCCAGGTTCTCTGAAAGAGGAGACAATGCTGTTAATTGTTGAGCCCTCTCAGTGGCCCCACACATCTTTAAATTTTTAGAAGTATATGTGAGGCTGTGTTTATGTACATCATATGCAGACCATAAGAGGGATTTTGATTCTCCAGAATCTGACACCCTCTTCTGGAGTGTCTGAAGACAGCTACAGTGTACTTATATCTAATAAATACATAAATAAATATATAAATAAACATTTTTTAAAAAGGATAAGAAAGAAAGAAAGACCAGGCAGGCCTGCCATCCTTAGCACTGTCTGTATGTCTGTCTGTCTGAACCCCTGGAACTGGAGATGGGCCACCATATAGTTGCTGGTAGTTGATCAAAGGTACTCTGGAAGAGGAGACAATGCTGTTAATTGTTGAGCTTTTAGAGTGGCCCCACCCTTCTTTAAATTTTTAGTAGTATATGTGAGGCTGTGTTTACGTACATCATATGAAGACCATAAGAGGGATTTAGATTCTCCAGAATCTGACACCCTCTTCTGTAGTGTCTGAACAGCTACAGTGTACTTATATCTACTAAATACATAAATAAATAAATAAATAAACATTTTTTAAAAAGGATAAGAAAGAAAGAAAGACCAGGCAGGCCTGCCATCCATATCTCTGTCTGTCTGTCTGTCTGTCTATCTGATCCCCGGGAACTGGAGATGGGCCACCATATAGTTGCTGGTAGTTGATCCAAGGTTCTCTGGAAGAGGAGACAATGCTCTTAATTGTTGAGCCCTTTCAGTGGCCCCACACGTCTTTAAATATTTAGAAGTATAAGTGAGGCTGTGTTTATGTACATCATATTCAGATTATAAGAGGATTTAGATTCTCCAGAATCTGACACCCTCTACTGGAGTGTCTGAAGACAGCTACAGTGTACTTATATGAAATAAATAAATAAATAAATAAATAAATAAATAAATAAATAAACATTTTTTAAAAAGGATAAGAAAGAAAGTAAGACCAGGCAGGCCTGCCATCCTTATCTCTGTCTGTCTGTCTGTCTGTCTGATCCCCTGGAACTGGAGATGGGCTACCATATAGTTGCTGGTAGTTGATCCCAGGTTCTCTGGAAGAGGAGACAATGCTGTTAATTGTTGAGCCCTATCAGTGGCCCTACCCATCTTTAAATTTTTAGAAGTGTATGTGAGGCTGTGTTTATGTACATCATATGCAGACCAGAAGAGGGATTTAGATTCATCAGAATCTGACACCCTCTTCTGGAGTGTCTGAAGACAGCTACAGTGTACTTATATCTAATAAATACATAAATAAATACAATTTTTTTAAAAAGGATAAGAAAGAAAGAAAGACCATACAGGCCTGCCATACTTATCCTTGTCTGTCTGTTTTCTGTCTGATCCCCTGGGAGTGGAGATGGGCCACCATATAGTTGCAGGAAGTTGATCCCAGGTTCTCTGAAAGAGGAGACAATGCTGTTAATTGCTGAGCCCTTTCAGTGGCCCCCCTCCCACCTTTAAATTTTAAGAAGTAAACGTGAGGCTGTGTTGATGTACATCATATGCAGACCATAAGAGGGATTTAGATTCTCCAGAATCTGACACCTTCTTCTGGAGTGTCTGAAGACGGCTACAGTGTACTTATATCTAATAAACATATAAATAAATAAATAAATAAATAAATAAATAAACATTTTTTAAAAAGGATAAGAAAGAAAGAAAGACCAGGCAGGCCTGCCATCCTTATCTCTGTCAGTCTGTCTGTCTGTCAGTCTGTCTGATCCCTTGGAACTGGAGATGGGCCACCATATAGTTGCTGTTACTTGATCCCAGGTTCTCTGGAAGAGGAGACAATGCTGTTAATTGTTGATCCCTTTCAGTGGCTCCACCTATCTTTAAATTTTTAGAAGTATATGTTAGGCTGTGTTTATGTACATCATATGCAGACCATAAGAGGGATTTAGATTCTCCAGAATCTGACACCCTCTTCTGGAGTGTCTGAAGACAACTATAGTGTACTTATATCTAATAAATACATATATAAATAAATATAAATAAATAAATAAACATTATTTTAAAAGGATAAGAAAGAAAGAAAGACCAGGCAGGCCTGCCATCCTAATCTCTGTCTGTCTGTCTGTCTGTCTGATCCCCTGGAACTGGAGATGGGCCACCTTTTAGTTGCTGGTAGTTGATCCCAGGTTCTCTGGAAGAGGAGACAATGCTGTTAATTGTTGAGCCCTTTCAGTGGCCCCACCCATTTTTAATTTTTAGAAGTATATGTGATGCTGTGTTTATGTATATCATATTCAGACCATAAGAGGGATTTAGATGCTCTAGAATCTGTCACCCTCTTATGGAGTGTCTGAAGACGGCTACAGTGTTCTTATATCTAATAAATACGTAAATAAATAAATAAATAAATAAACATTTTTTAAAAAGTATAAGAAAGAAAGTAAGACCAGGCAGGCCTGCCATCCTTATCTCTGTCTCTCTGTCTGTCTGTCTGTCTGATCCACTGAAACTGGAGATGGGCCACCATAAGGTGCTGGTAGTTTATCCCAGGTTCTCTGAAAGAGGAGACAATGCTGTTAATTGTTGAGCCCTCACAGTGGCCCCACACATCTTTAAATTTTTAGAAGTATATGTGAGGCTGTGTTTATGTACATCATATGCAGACCATAAGAAGGATTTAGATTCTCCAGAATCTGACACCCTCTTCTGGAGTGTCTGAAGACGGCTACAGTGTACTTATATCTAATAAATACATAAATAAATATATCAATAAACATTTTTTTAAAAAGGATAAGAAAGAAAGAAAGACCAGGCAGGCCTGCCATCCTTATCACTGTCTGTATGTCTGTCTGTCTGATCCCCTGGAACTGGAGCTGGGCCACCATATAGTTGCTGGTAGTTGATCCCAGGTACTCTGGAAGAGGACACAATGCTGTAATAGTTGAGCTTTTAGAGTGGCCCCACCCTTCTTTAAATTTTTAGAAGTATATGTGAGGCTGTGTTTATGTACAACATATGCAGTCCATAAGAGGGATTTAGATTCTCCTGAATCTGACACCCTCTTCTGGAGTGTCTGAACAGCTACAGTGTACTTATATCTAATAAATAAATAAATAAATAAATAAATAAATAAATAAATATTTTTATAAAAAGGATAAGAAAGAAAGAAAGACCAGGCTGGCCTGCCATCCTTATCCTTGTCTGTCTGTCTGTCTGTCTGATCCCCTGGGAGTGGAGATGGGCCACCATATAGTTGCAGGTAGTTGATCCCAGGTTCTATGTAAGAGGAGACAATGCTGTTAATTGCTGAGCCCTTTCAGTGGCCCCCCCCCACCTTTATATTTTAAGAAGTAAATGTGAGGCTGTGTTTATGTACATCATATGCAGACCATAAGAGGGATTTAGATTCTCCAGAATCTGACACCTTCTTCTGGAGTGTCTGAAGACGGCTACAGTGTACTTATATCTAATAAAAATATAAATAAATAAATAAACATTTTTTAAAAAGGATAAGAAAGAAAGAAAGACCAGGCAGGCCTGCCATCCTTATCTCTGTCAGTCTGTCTGTCTGTCTGATCACCTGGAACTGGAGATGGGCCACCATATAGTTGCTGGTAGTTGATCCCAGGTACTCTGGAAGAGGAGACAATGCTGTTAATTGTTGAGCTTTTAGAGTGGCCCCACCCTTCTTTAAATTTTTAGAAGTATATGTGAGGCTGTGTTTATGTACATCATATGCAGACCATAAGAGGGATTTAGATTCTCCAGAATCTGACACCCTCTTCTGTAGTGTCTGAACAGCTACAGTGTACTTATATCTACTAAATACATAAATAAATAAATAAATAAATAAATAAATAAATAAATAAATAAATAAACATTTTTTAAAAAGGATAAGAAAGAAAGAAAGACAAGGCAGGCCTGCCATCCATATCTCTGCCTGTCTGTCTGTCTGTCTATCTGATCTCCGGGAACTGGAGATGGGCCACCATATAGTTGCTGGTAGTTGATCCAAGGTTCTCTGTGGAGGAGACAATGCTCTTAATTGTTGAGCCCTTTCAGTGGCCCCACACTTCTTTAAATATTTAGAAGTATATGTGAGTCTGTGTTTATGTACATCATATTCAGATTATAAGAGGATTTAGATTCTCCAGAATCTGACACCCTCTACTGGAGTGTCTGAAGACAGCTACAGTGTACTTATATGTAATAAATAAATAAATAAATAAATAAACATTTTTTAAAAAGTATAAGAAAGAAAGTAAGACCAGGCAGGCCTGCCATCCTTATCTCTGTCTGTCTGTCTGTCTGTCTGACTGATCCCCTGGAACTGGAGATGGGCCACCATATAGTTGCTGGTAGTTGATCCAAGGTTCTCTGGAAGAGGAGACAATGCTCTTAATTGTTGAGCCCTTTCAGTGGCCCCACCCATTTTTAATTTTTAGAAGTATATGTGATGCTGTGTTTATGTACATCATATTCAGACCATAAGAGGGATTTAGATGCTCTAGAATCTGTCACCCTCTTATGGAGTGTCTGAATAGCTACAGAGTACTTATATCTAATAAATAAATAAATAAATAAATAAATAAATAAATAAATAAACATTTTTAAAAGGATAAGAAAGAAAGTAAGACCAGGCAGGCCTGCCATCCTTATCTCTGTCTCTCTGTCTGTCTGTCTGTCTAATCCACTGGAACTGGAGATGGGCCACCATAAGGTGCTGGTAGTTTATCCCAGGTTCTCTGAAAGAGGAGACAATGCTATTAATTGTTGAGCCCTCTCAGTGGCCCCACACATCTTTAAATTTTTAGAAGTATATGTGAGGCTGTGTTTATGTACATCATATGCAGACCATAAGAGGGATTTAGATTCTCCAGAATCTGGCACCCTCTTCTGGAGTGTCTGAAGACAGCTACAGTGTACTTATATCAAATAAATACATAAATAAATATATAAATAAACATTTTTTTAAAAAGGATAAGAAAGAAAGAAAGACCAGGCAGGCCTGCCATCCTTATCACTGTCTGTATGTCTGTCTGTATGAACCCCTGGAACTGAAGATGGGCCACCATATAGTTGCTGGTAGTTGATCCAAGGTTCTCTGGAAGAGGAGACAATGCTCTTAATTGTTGAGCCCTTTCAGTGGCCCCACACTTCTTTAAATATTTAGAAGTATATGTGAGTCTGTGTTTATGTACATCATATTCAGATTATAAGAGGATTTAGATTCTCCAGAATCTGACACCCTCTACTGGAGTGTCTGAAGACAGCTACAGTGTACTTATATGTAATAAATAAATAAATAAATAAATAAATAAACATTTTTTAAAAAGGATAAGAAAGAAAGTAAGACCAGGCAGGCCTGCCATCCTTATCTCTGTCTGTCTGTCTGTCTGTCTGTCTGATCCCCTGGAACTGGAGATGGGCCACCATATAGTTGCTGGTAGTTGATCCAAGGTTCTCTGGAAGAGGAGACAATGCTCTTAATTGTTGAGCCCTTTCAGTGGCCCCACCCATTTTTAATTTTTAGAAGTATATGTGATGCTGTGTTTATGTACATCATATTCAGACCATAAGAGGGATTTAGATGCTCTAGAATCTGTCACCCTCTTATGGAGTGTCTGAATAGCTACAGAATACTTATATCTAATAAATAAATAAATAAATAAATAAATAAATAAATAAATAAACATTTTTTAAAAGGATAAGAAAGAAAGTAAGACCAGGCAGGCCTGCCATCCTTATCTCTGTCTGTCTGTCTGTCTGTCTGATCCCCTGGAACTGGAGATGGGCTACCATATAGTTGCTGGTAGTTGATCCCAGGTTCTCTGGAAGAGGAGACAATGCTGTTAATTGTTGAGCCCTATCAGTGGCCCTACCCATCTTTAAATTTTTAGAAGTGTATGTGAGGCTGTGTTTATGTACATCATATGCAGACCATAAGAGGGATTTAGATTCTCCAGAATCTGGCACCCTCTTCTGGAGTGTCTGAAGAAGCTACAGTGTATTTATATCTACTAAATAAATAAATAAATAAATAAACATTTTTTAAAAAGGATAAGACAGAAAGAAAGAACAGGCAGGGCTGCCATCCATATCTCTGTCTGTCTTTCTGTCTGTCTATCTGATCCCTGGGAACTGGAGATGGGCCACGAATAGTTGCTGGTAGTTGATCCCAGGTTCTCTCTAAGAGGAGACAATGCTGTTAATTGTTGAGCCCTTTCAGTGGCGCCACCCATCTTTAAATATTTAGAAGTATATGTGAGGCTGTGTTTATGTACATCATATGCAGACCTTAAGAGGGATTTAGATTCTCCAGAATCTGACACCCACTTCTGGAGTGTCTGAAGACAGCTACAGTGTACTTATATCTAATAAATAAATAGATAAATAAATAAATAAATAAATAAACATTTTTTAAAAAGGATAAGAAAGAAAGAAAGACCAGGCAGGCCTGCCATCCATATCTCTGTCTGTCTGTCTGTCTGTCTGTCTATCTGATCCCCGGGAACTGGAGATTGGCCACCATATAGTTGCTGGTAGTTGATCCAAGGTTCTCTGGGAGAGGAGCCAATGCTGTTAATTGTTGAGCCCTTTCAGTGGCCCCACACTTCTTTAAATATTTAGAAGTATATGTGAGGCTGTGTTTATGTACATCATATTCTGATTATAAGAGGATTTAGATTCTCCAGAAACTGACACCCTATACTGGAGTGTCTGAAGAGAGCTACAGTGTACTTATATGTAATAAATACATAAATAAATAAATAAATAAATAAATAAATAAATAAACATTTTTTAAAAAGGATAAGAAAGAAAGAAAGACCAGGCAGGCCTGCCATCCATATCTCTGCCTGTCTGTCTGTCTGTCTATCTGATCCCCGGGAACTGGAGATGGGCCACCATATAGTTGCTGGTAGTTGATCCAAGGTTCTCTGGAAGAGGAGACAATGCTCTTAATTGTTGAGCCCTTTCAGTGGCCCCACACTTCTTTAAATATTTAGAAGTATATGTGAGGCTGTGTTTATGTACATTATATTCAGATTATAAGAGGATTTAGATTCTCCAGAATCTGACACCCTCTACCTGAGTGTCTGAAGACAGCTACAGTGTACTTATATATAATAAATACATAAATAAATAAATAAATAAATAAATAAATAAATAAACATTTTTTAAAAAGGATAAGAAAGAAAGTAAGACCAGGCAGGCCTGCCATCCTTACCTCTGTCTGTCTGTCTGTCTGTCTGATCCCCTGGAACTGGAGATGGGCTACCATATAGTTGCTGGTAGTTGATCCCAGGATCTCTGGAAGAGGAGACAATGCTGTTAATTGTTGAGCCCTATCAGTGGCCCTACCCATCTTTAAATTTTTAGAAGTGTATGTGAGGCTGTGTTTATGTACATCATATGCAGACCAGAAGAGGGATTTAGATTCATCAGAATCTGACACCCTCTTCTGGAGTGTCTGAAGACAGCTACAGTGTACTTATATCTAATAAATACATAAATAAATAAATAAATAAATAAATAAACATTATTTAAAACGGATAAGAAAAAAAGAAAGACCAGGCAGGCCTACCATCCTTATCTCTGTCTGTCTCTCTGTCTGTCGTTCTGATCCCCTGGAACTAGAGATGGGCCACCATATAGGTGCTGGTAGTTGATCCCAGGACCTCTGGAAGAGGAGACAATGCTGTTAATTGTTGAGCGCTTTCAGTGGCCCCACCCATCGTTACATTTTTAGTAGTATATGTGAGGCTGTGTTTATGTACATCATATGCAGACCTTAATAGGGATTTAGATTCTCCAGAATCTGACACCCTCTTCTGGAGTGTCTGAAGACAGCTACAGTGTACTTATATCTAATAAATACATAAATAAATAAAAATTTTTTAAAAAGGATAAGAAAGAAAGAAAGACCATGCAGGCCTGCCATCCTTATCCTTGTCTGTCTGTCTGATCCCCTGGGAGTGGAGATGGGCCACCATATAGTTGCAGGTAGTTGATCCCAGGTTCTCTGTAAGAGGAGACAATGCTGTTAATTGCTGAGCCCTTTCAGTGGCCCCCCCCCACCTTTAAATTTTAAGAAGTAAATGTGAGGCTGTGTTTATGTACATCATATGCAGACCATAAGAGGGATTTAGATTCTCCAGAAGATGACACCCTCTTCTAGAGTGTCTGAAGACAGCTACAGTGTACTTATATCTAATAAATAAATAAATAAATAAATAAATAAATAAATAAATAAATAAATAAATAAATATTTTTTAAAAAGTATAAGAAAGAAAGAAAGACCAGGCAGGCCTCCATCCTTATCTCTGTCAGTCTGTCTGTCTGTCTGTCTGATCCCTTGGAACTGGAGATGGGCCACCATATAGTTGCTGTTAGTTGATCCCAGGTTCTCAGGAAGAGGAGACAATGCTGTTAATTGTTGAGCCCTTTCAGTGGCTCCACCTATCTTAAATTTTTAGAAGTATATGTTAGGCTCTGTTTATGTACATCATATGCAGACCATAAGAGGGATTTAGATTCTCCAGAATTTGACACCCTCTTCTGGAGTGTCTGAAGACAACTACAGTGTACTTATATCTAATAAATAAATAAATAAATAAATAAATAAATAAATAAATAAATAAACAAACATTATTTTAAAAGGATAAGAAAGAAAGAAAGACCAGGCAGGCCTGCCGTCCTTATCTCTGTCTGTCTGTCTGTCTGTTTCTCTGTCTGATCCCCTGGAACTGGAGATGGGCCACCATATAGTTGCTGGTAGTTGATCCCAGGTTCTCTGGAAGAAGAGACAATGCTGTTAATTCTTGAGCCCTTTCAGTGGCCCCACCCATCTTAAATTTTTAGAAGTGTATGTGAATCTGTGTTTATGTCCATCATATCTAGACCATAAGAGGGATTTATATTCTCCAGAATCTGACACCCTCTTCTGGAGTGTCTGAAGACAGCTACAGTGTACTTATATCTAATAAATCCATAAATAAATAAATAAACATTTTTTAAAAAGGATAAGAAAGAAAGAAAAACCAGGGAGTCCTGCCACCCTTGTCTGTCTGTCTCTTTGTCTGCCTGATCCCCTGGAACTGGAGATAGGCCACCATATAATTGCTGGTAGTTGATCCCAAGTTCTCTGGTAGAGGAGACAATGCTGTTAATTGTTGAGCCCTTTCTGTGGCCCCACCCATCTTTAAATTTTTAGAAGTATATGTGAGGCTGTGCTTATGTACATCAGATGCAGACCATAAGAGGGATTTAGATTCTCCAGAATCTGACACCCTCTTCTGGAGTGTCTGAAGATAGCTACAGTGTACTTATATCTAATAAATACATAAATAAATAAATAAATAAATAAATAAATAAATAAACAAACATTTTTTAAAAAGGATAAGAAAGAAAGAAAGACCAGGCAGGGCTGCCATCCTTATCTTTGTCTGTCTGTCTGTCTCTCTGTTTGTCTGTCTGTCTGATCTCCTGGAACTGGAGATGGTCCACCATTTTGTTGCTGGTAGTTGATCCCAGGTCTTCTGAAGAGGAGACAATGCTGTTAATTGTTCAGCCCTTTCAGTGGCCCCACCCAACTTTATAATTTCTAGAAGTAAATGTGATGCTGTGTTTATGTACATCATATTCACACCATTAAAGAGGGATTTATATTCTCCAGAATCTGACACCGTCTTTTGGAGTGTCTATGACGGATACAGTGTACTTATAACTAATAAATACATAAATAAAGAAATAAACATTTTTTAAAACGATAAGAAAGAAAGAAAGACCAGGCAGGCCTGCCATCCTTATCTCTGTCTGTCTGTCTGTCTGTCTGTCTGTCTGTCTGTCTGTCTGATACTCTGGACCTGGAGATGGGCCACCATAGAGTTGCTTGTAGTTGATCCCAGGTTCTCTGGAAGAGGAGACAATGCTGTTAATTGTTGAGCCCTTTCAGTGGCCCCACCCATCTTTAAATTTTTAGAAGTATATGCGAGGCTGTGTTTATGTACATAATATGCAGACCATAAGAGGGATTTAGATTCTCCAGAATCTGACAACCTCTTCTGGAGTGTCTGAAGATAGCTACAGTGTACTTATATCTAATAAATAAATAAATAAATAAATAAATAAATAAATAAATAAACAAACATTTTCTAAAAAGGATAAGAAAGAAAGAAAAACCAGGCAGGGCTGCCATCCTTATCTTTGTCTGTCTGTCTGTCTCTCTGTTTGTCTGTCTGTCTGATCTCCTGGAACTGGAGATGGGCCACCATTTTGTTGCTGATAGTTGTTCCCAGGTCTTCTGAAGAGGAGACAATGCTGTTAATTGTTCAGCCCTTTCAGTGGCCCCACCCATCTTTAAATTTCAAGAAGTAAATGTGATGCTGTGTTTATGTACATCATATTCAGACCCTTAGAGAGGGATTTATATTCTCCAGAATCAGACACCGTCTTTTGGAGTGTCTATGACGGATACAGTGTACTTATATCTAATAAATACATAAATAAAGAAATAAACATTTTTTTAAAAAGATAAGAAAGAAAGAAAGACCAGGCAGGCCTGCCATCCTTATCTCTGTCTGTCTGTCTGTCTGTCTGATCCTCTGGAACTGGAGATGGGCCACCATAGAGTTGCTTGTAGTTGATCCCAGGTTCTCTGGAAGAGGAGACAATGCTGTTAATTGTTGAGCCCTTTCAGTGGCCCCACCCATCTTTAAATTTTTAGAAGTATATGCGAGGCTGTGTTTATGTACATAATATGCAGACCATAAGAGGGATTTAGATTCTCCAGAATCTGACAACCTCTTCTGGAGTGTCTGAAGATAGCAACAGTGTACTTATATCTAATAAATAAATAAATAAATAAATAAATAAATAAATAAACAAACAAACATTTTCTAAAAAGGATAAGAAAGAAAGAAAAACCAGGCAGGGCTGTCATCCTTATCTTTGTCTGTCTGTCTGTCTCTCTGTTTGTCTGTCTGTCTGATCTCCTGGAACTGGAGATGGGCCACCATTTTGTTGCTGATAGTTGATCCCAGGTCTTCTGAAGAGGAGACAATGCTGTTAATTGTTCAGCCCTTTCAGTGGCCCCACCCATCTTTAAATTTCTAGAAGTAAATGTGATGCTGTGTTTATGTACATCATATTCAGACCCTTAGAGAGGGATTTATATTCTCCAGAATCTGACACCGTCTTTTGGAGTGTCTATGACGGATACAGTGTACTTATATCTAATAAATACATAAATAAAGAAATAAACATTTTTTTAAAAAGATAAGAAAGAAAGAAAGACCAGGCAGGCCTGCCATCCTTATCTCTGTCTGTCTGTCTGTCTGTCTGTCTGTCTGATACTCTGGACCTGGAGATGGGCCACCATAGAGTTGCTTGTAGTTGATCCCAGGTTCTCTGGAAGAGGAGACAATGCTGTTAATTGTTGAGCCCTTTCAGTGGCCCCACCCATCTTTAAATTTTTAGAAGTATATGCGAGGCTGTGTTTATGTACCGAATATGCAGACCATAAGAGGGATTTAGATTCTCCAGAATCTGACACCCTCTTCTGGAGTGTCTGAAGACAGCTACAGTGTACTTATATCTAATAAATTCATAAATAAACAAATGAACATTTTTAAAAAAGGATAATAAAGAAAGAGAGACCAGGCAAGCCTGCCATCCTTGTCTGTCTGTCTGTCTGATCCCCTGGAACTGGAGATGGGCCACCATATAATTGCTGGTAGTTGATCCCAGGTTCTCTGGAAGAGGAGTCAGTGCTGTTAATTGTTGAGCCCTTTCAGTGGCCCCACCCATCTTTAAATTTTTAGAAGTATATGTGAGGCTGTGTTCATGTACATCATATGCAGACCATAAGAGGGATATAGATTCTCCAGAATCTGACACCCTCTTCGGGAGTGTTTGAAGACAGCTACAGTGTACTTAAATCTAATAAATACATACTTAAATTAATAAACATTTTTAAAAAAGGATAAGAAAGAATGAAAGACCAGGTAGGCCTGCCATCCTTAACTCTATCTGTCTGTATGTCTGTCTGTCTGTCTGATTCCCTGGAACTGGAGATGGGCCACCATATAGTTGCTGGTAGTTGATCCCAGGTTATCTATAAGAGGAGACAATGCTGTTAATTGTTGATCCCTTTCATTGGCTCAACACATGTTTAAATTTTTAGAAGTAAATGTGAGGCTGTGTTTATGTACATCATATGCAGACCGTAAGAGGGATATAGATTCTCCAGAATCTGACACCCTCTTCTGGAGTGTCTGAAGACAGGTACAGTGTACTTATATCTAATAAATACATAAATAAATAAATAAACATTTTTTAAAAGGGATAAGAAAGAAAGAAAAACCAGGCAGGCCTGCCATCCTTGTCTGTCTTTCTCTCTGTCTGTCTGTCTTGCCTAGCCCCTTGAGTAGCCTAGCCTAGTCCCTTGCCTTGACTAGCCCAGCCCCTTGCCTAGCCTAGCCTAGCCCAGACCTGCCTTGCCTAGCCCTGCCTATCCCTGTCTTCAACCAGGCTGGCCTCGAACTCAGAAACTGACTGCCTCTGCCTCCAGAGTGCTCTCATTAAGAGCTCGAGCCACCACTGACTGTTTGGTTTTCTAAGTCTTACAAAGGTATGGTCTGTTTCTCAGCTGTGAAACCCTAATTAACACATGCAGTCTGTCCTAGGTCAGCCATAGCTACAGACTGAGGCCTTTTCTAAAACAAAACAAAAGAAAACAAAAAATAGAAATAATAAAATAAATAAATTAAGCAACCACATGATATCTTTTCTTTCTTTCAATGATACTCAGAGCTTGAAGCAGTTCACCCATGAGACCTCAGCTCCGGACATTGAGGCTGTTTCCCTAACAAGTATTATGGCTGAACCTGAGGGGTTCTACTGCTGATTTGTGTCCCCCACTTTAAAAAAATAGTTGTTTTCAAAGGCTGCAGGTTCTTAGCCCTGTTCCTTGTTACAGTTGAGTCACAGCCCTGAAAGTTCAGTGGTAGTTAAAGGCACTGAGAAGGGCTTCCTATAGACATCAAAGACCAAGTCTTTGTTTTTAAAAAGTTAATCTGGATTCCCCCACCCCCTGGCATCCTTAGAATTCCTAGAAAGGAAGGCAGGGACCTGGGCAGAAGGGTGCAAGGCTACTGGTGTTTGTAAGTGGTAACAGAAAGCTTTCTCTTGTTGGTACCCTACCCCAAGTTAAACTGTCACTTCTTTTTCCTAGTTGTTGTTTTGTCGGTTTGTATTCTCAACATAGACCCTTTTCCTTCCTAACCTTGGCTGTCCTGAACCTTACTGTCCTTGAACTCAGTGATTTGCCTGTCTTGCTGGGATGAAACTGTGAGCTACCATCCAGAAGGAAGCACCCTGCTGAGGTTAGATTGGGGTCTCTTCCATTTTCCTCTATGAACATGCATATGGCAGGCCTGATCTTTCTTTTTTACTTTTCCTTTTCTTTTTAAAGATTTATTTATTTATTATATTTAAGTATGCTGTAGCTATCTTCAGACAGTCCAGAAGAGGGTGTCAGATTCTGAAGAATCTAAATCATTCTTATTGTCTGCATATGATGTATATAAACACAGCCTCACATATACTCAAAAAAAAAAAAGAAAGAAAAAAGATGTGGCTACAGAGAGGGCTCAACAATTAAGAGCATTGTCTCCTCTTCCAGAGAACCTGGGCTCAATTACCAGTATTATATATGGTGGCCCATCTCCAGTTCCAGGGGATCTAATACTCTGTTCTGGAGTCTGTGGGCACAGCATACACATGCAAAACATTCTTACACAATCATTGAGAGAGGAGAGAGAGGGGTTGAGAGAGAGGGGAGGAAATCATACCTCCTGACGAGTTTGAAGACCTGAGCTTCATCACTCACACAAATAAATAAATGCAAAATATTTTTTTATAAATAAACTCTGCCATTGACCTTTAAAAATTCCTAGAAAACAAGTTTTATAAGCAACAGTTATATTTACTATATCTAAAGGACAGTCATGAGCATATTCAATAAATAGAAAAAGGCCTGTTAGTCTTAGAAATGGAAAAGACAAACCAAGGAAGGTTTGCAATTACATAATGAGGCAGCTCAGCCCAGCTCTAAGGTTGGAAATAAGACTCGAGAATAGGATACACCTGAAGACAGCCAGCCATTGTTTTTTGTTTTGGAGGCTGAAAGGATACACCTGAAGACAGCCAATGCTGTGTGATGGTGATCTGGTATTTTTTTTTTTTAATTTTTAAAAACTTTAACACTTTTTATAAAACTTTTATAAAAACTTTTTCTGTCTTTCTTTCTTTCCTCACCCTAGCCCTGTCTTTCACCAGGGTGGCCTCGAACTCAGAAACTGACTGCCTCTGCCTACAGAGTGCTCTCATTAAGAGCTTGAGCCACCACTGAATGTAGGGTTTTCTAAGCCTTACCTTGCTCTTGGTGTCTGTTCTCAGCTGTGAAACCCTAATTAACACAAGTAGGCAGTCCTGGGTCAGCCAGAGCTACAGACTGAGGACTTCTCTAAAAAAAAATAAAACAAAACAAAACAACAAATAGAAATGATAAAATACATAAATTAAGAAACCACAGCATAGCTTTTCTCTCTCTAGGTGGTACTCAGAAATTCCAGCAGTTGGCCTGTGAAACCTGAGCTCAGTATATGTGAGGCTGTGTTTATGTACATCATATGCAGACCATAAGAGGGATTTACATTCTCCAGAATCTGACACCCTCCTCTGGAGTGTCTGAAGACAGCTACAGTGTACTTATATCTAAGAAATACATAAATAAATAAATAAATAAATAAAGAAATAAATAAATAAATAAATTATAAATAAATAAATATTTTTTAAAAAGGATAAGAAAGAAAGAAAGACCAGGCAGGCCTGCCATCATTATCTCTGTCTGTCTGTCTGTCTGTCTGATCCCCTGGAACTGGAGATGGGCCACCTTGTAGGAGCTGGTAGTTGATCCCAGGTTCTCTGGAAGAGGAGACAATGCTGTTAATTTTTGAGCCCTTTCAGTGGCCCCACCCATTTTTAATTTTTAGAAGTATATGTGAGGCTGTGTTTATGTACATCATATTCAGAACATAAGAGGGATTTAGATTCTCCAGAATCTGACAACCTCTTCTGGAGTGTCTGAAACAGATACAGTTTACTTATATCTAATGAATACATATATAAAAAATAAATATTTTTAAAAAGGATAAGAAAGAAAGAGAGACCAGGCAGGCCTCCATCCTTAACTCTGTCTGTCTGTCTGTCTGTTTGATACCCTGGAACTGGAGATGGGCAACCATATAGTTGCTGGAAGTTGATCCCAGGCTCTCTGGAAGAGGAGACAATGCTGTTAATTGTTGAGCCCTCTCAGTGGCCCCACACATCTTTAAATTTTTAGAAGTAAAGTTGAGGCTGTGTTTATGTACATCATATGCAGACCATAAGAGGGATTTAGATTCTCCAGAATATGACACCCTCTTCTTGATTGTTTGAAGACAGCTACATTATACTTATATCTAATAAATACATAAATATATGAATAAACATTTCTAAAAAGGATAAGAAAGAAAGAAAGACCAGGTAGGCCTGCCATCATTATCCTTGTCTGTCTGTCTGTCTGTCTGATCACCTGGAACTGGAGATGGGCCACCATATAGTTGCTGGTAGTTGATCCCAGGATCTCTGGTAGAGTTGACAATGCTGTTAATTGTTGAGACCTTTAAGTGGCCCCACACATATTTTAATTTTTAGAAGTATATGTGAGGCTGTGTTTATGTACATCATATGCAGTCCATAAGAGGGATATCGATACTCCAGAATCTGACACCCTCTTCTGGAGTGTCTGAAGATAGCTACAGTGTACTTATATCTAATAAATAAATAAATAAATAAATAAATAAATAAATAAATAAATATTTTTTAAAAAGGATAAGAAAAAAAGAAAGACCAGGCAGGACTGCCATCCTTATCTCTGTCTGTCTGTCTGTCTGTCTGATCCTCTGGAACTGGAGATGGGCCACCATAGAGTTGCTTGTAGTTGATCCCAGGTTCTCTGGAAAAGGAGACAATGCTTTTAATTGTTGAGCCCTTTAGGTGGGCCCACACATCTTTAAATTTTTAGAAGTATATGTGAGGCTGTGTTTATGTACATCATATGCAGACCATAAGAGGGATTTAGATTCTCCAGAAGATGACACACTCTTCTAGAGTGTCTGAAGACAGCTACAGTGTATTTATATCTAATAAATTCATAAATAAACAAATAAACATTTTTAAAAAAGGATAATAAAGAAAGAGAGACCAGGCAAGCCTGCCTTCCTTGTCTGTCTGTCTGTCTGTCTGTTCCCCTGGAACTAGAGATGGGCCACCATATAAATGCTGGTAGTTGATCCCATGTTCTCTGGAAGAGGAGTCAGTGCTGTTAATTGTTGAGCCCTTTCAGTGGCCCCACCCATCCATAAATTTTTAGAAGTATATGTGAGGCTGTGTTCATGTACATCATATGCAGACCATAAGAGGGATATAGATTCTCCAGAATCTGACACCCTCTTCGGGAGTGTTTGAAGACAGCTACAGTGTACTTATATCTAATAAATACATACTTAAATTAATAAACATTTTTTAAAAAGGATAAGAAAGAATGAAAGACCAGGTAGGCCTTCCATCCTTAACTCTATCTGTCTGTATGTCTGGTTGTCTGTCTGATCCCCTGGAACTGGAGATGGGCCACCATATAGTTGCTGGTAGTTGATCCCAGGTTCTCTGGTAGAGGAGACAATGCTGTTAATTGTTGAGCCCTTTCAGTGGCCCCACCCATCTTTAAATATTTAGAAGTATATGTGAGGCTGTGTTCATGTACATCATATGCAGACCATAAGAGGGAAATTGATTCTCCAGAATCTGACACCCTCTTCTGGAGAGTCTGAAGACTGATACAGTGTACTTATATCTAATAAATACATAAATAAATAAATAAATAAATAAATGAATAAATAAATAAATAAATGAACATTTTTTAAAAAGGACAAGAAAGAAAGAAAAATCAGGCAGGCCTGCCATCCTTATCTCTGTCTGTCTGTCTGTCTGTCTTATCCCCTGGAACTTGAGATGGGCCACCATATAGTTGCTTGTAGTTGATCCAAGGATCTCTGGAAGAGGAGACAATGCTGTTAATTGTTGAGCCCTTTCAGTGGGCCCACCCTTCTTTAAATTTTTAGAAGTATATTTGAGGCTGTGTTTATGTACATCATATGCAGACCATAAGAGGGATTTAGATTACCCAGAAGATGACACCCTCTTCTAGAGTGTCTGAAGACAGCTAAAGTGTACTTATATCTAATAAATACATACTTAAATTAATAAACATTTTTTAAAAGTATAAGAAAGAAAGAAAGACCAGGCAGGCCTCCATCCTTATCTCTGTCAGTCTGTCTGTCTGTCTGATCCATTGGAACTGGAGATGGGCCACTATATAGTTGCTGTTAGTTGATCCCAGGTTCTCTGGAAGAAGAGACAATGCTGTTAATTGTTGAGCCCTTTCAGTGGCTCCACCTATCTTTAAATTTTTAGAAGTATATGTTAGGCTGTGTTTATGTACATCATATGCAGACCATAAGAGGGATTTAGATTCTCCAGAATCTGACACCCTCTTCTGGAGTGTCTGAAGACAACTACAGTGTACTTATATCTAATAAATACATAAATAAATAAATAAATAAATAAATAAATAAATAAACAAACATTATTTTAAAAGGATAAGAAAGAAAGAAAAACCAGGCAGGCCTGCCCTCCTTATCTCTGTCTGTCTGTCTGTCTGTCTGATCCCCTGGAACTGGAGATGGGCCACCATATAGTTGCTGGTAGTTGATCACAGGTTTTCTGGAAGAAGAGACAATGCTGTTAATTGTTGAGCCCCTTCAGTGGCCCCACCCATCTTAAATTTTTAGAAGTGTATGTGAATCTGTGTTTATGTCCATCATATGCAGACCATAAGAGGGATTGATATTCTCCAGAATCTGACACCCTCTTCTGGAGTGTCTGAAGACAGCTACAGTGTACTTATATCTTATAAATACATAAATAAATAAATAAACATTTTTTAAAAAGGATAAGAAAGAAAGAAAAACCAGGGAGGACTGCCACCCTTGTCTGTCTGTCTCTTTGTCTGCCTGATCCCCTGGAACTGGAGATGGGTCACCATATAGTTGCTGGTAGTTGATCCCAGGTTCTCTGTTAGAGGAGACAATGCTGTTAATTTTTGGGCCTTTTCAGTGGCCCCACACATCTTTAAATTTTTAGAAGTATATGTGAGGCTGTGTTTATGTACATCATATGCAGACCATAAGAGGGATTTAGATTCTCCAGAATCTGACACCCTCTTCTGGAGTGTCTGAAGACAGCTACAGTGTACTTATATGTAATAAATACATAAATAAATAAATAAATAAATAAATAAACATTTTTTTTAAAAGTATAAGAAAGAAAGAAAGACCAGGCAGGCCTCCATTCTTATCTCTGTCTGTCTGTCTGTCTGTCTGATACCCTGGAACTGGAGATGGGCCACCATATATTTGCTGGTAGTTTATCCAAGGTTCTCTGGAAGAGGAGTCAGTGCTGTTAATTGTTGAGCCCTTTCAGTGGCCCCACCCATCTTTAAATTTTTAGAAGTATATGTGTGGCTGTGTTTATGTACATCATATATAGACCATAAGAGGGATTTAGATTCTCCAGAATCTGACCCCCTCTTTTGGAGTATCTGAAGATAGCTACAGTGTACTTATATCTAATAAATAAATAAATAAATAAATAAATAAACATTTTTTAAAAAGGATAAGAAAGAAAGAAAGACCAGGCCGGGCTGCCATCCTTATCTTTGTCTGTCTGTCTGTCTCTTTGTTTGTCTGTCTATCTGATCTCCTGGAAATTGGAGAAGGGCCACCATTTTGTTGCTGGTAGTTGATCCCAGGTCTTCTGAAGAGGAGACAATGCTGTTAATTGTTCAGCCCTTTCAGTGGCCCCACACATCTTTAAATTTCTAGAAGTAAATGTGATGCTGTGTTTATGTACATCATATTCAGACCCTTAAAGAGGGATTTATATTCTCCAGAATCTGACACCGTCTTTTGGAGTGTCTATGACGGATACAGGGTACTTATATCTAATAAATACATAAATAAAGAAATAAACATTTTTTAAAAACGATAAGAAAGAAAGAAAGACCAGGCAGGCCTGCCATCCTTATCTCTGTCTGTCTGTCTGTCTGTCTGATCCTCTGGAACTGGAGATGGGCCACCATAGAGTTGCTTGTAGTTGATCCCAGGTTCTCTGGAAGAGGAGACAATGCTGTTAATTGTTGAGTCCTTTCAGTGGCCCCACCCATCTTTAAATTTTTAGAAGTATATGCGAGGCTGTGTTTATGTACCGAATATGCAGACCATAAGAGGGATTTATATTCTCCAGAATCTGACACCCTCTTCTGGAGTGTCTGAAGACAGCTACAGTGTACTTATATCTAATAAATTCATAAATAAACAAATAAACATTTTTTAAAAAGGATAATAAAGAAAGAGAGACCAGGCAGGCCTGACATCCTTGTCTGTCTGTCTGTCTGTCTGATCCCCTGGAACTGGAGATGGGCCACCATATAGTTGCTGGTAGTTGATCCCAGGTTCTCTGGTAGAGGAGACAATGCTGTTAATTGTTGAGCCCTTTCAGTGGCCCCACCCATCTTTAAATTTTTAGAAGTATATGTGAGGCTGTGTTCATGTACATCATATGCAGATCATAAGAGGGATATTGATTCTCCAGAATCTGACACCCTCTTCTGGAGAGTCTGAGGACAGCTACAGTGTACTTATATCTAATAAATACATAAATAAATAAATAAATAAATAAATAAATGAATAAATAAATAAATAAATAAATAAACATTTTTTAAAAAGGATAAGAAAGAAAGAAAAATCAGGCAGGCCTGCCATCCTTATCTCTGTCTGTCTGTCTGTCTGTCTGTCTTATCCCCTGGAACTTGAGATGGGCCACCATATAGTTGCTTGTAGTTGATCCAAGGATCTTTGGAAGAGGAGACAATGCTGTTAATTGTTGAGCCCTTTCAGTGGCCCCACCCATCTTTAAATTTTTAGAAGTATATGTGAGGCTGTGTTTATGTACATCATATGCAGACCATAAGAGGGATTTAGATTACCCAGAAGATGACACCCTCTTCTAGAGTGTCTGAAGACAGCTAAAGTGTACTTATATCTAATAAATACATACTTAAATTAATAAACATTATTTTAAAAGGATAAGAAAGAAAGAAAAACCAGGCAGGCCTGCCCTCCTTATCTCTGTCTTTCTGTCTGTCTGTCTGATCCCCTGGAACTGGAGATGGGCCACCATATAGTTGCTGGTAGTTGATCCCAGGTTTTCTGGAAGAAGAGACAATGCTGTTAATTGTTGAGCCCTTTCAGTGGCCCCACCCATCTTAAATTTTTAGAAGTGTATGTGAATCTGTGTTTATGTCCATCATAATCAGACCATAAGAGGGATTTATATTCTCCAGAATCTGACACCCTCTTCTGGAGTGTCTGAATACAGCTACAGTGTACTTATATCTTATAAATACATAAATAAATAAATAAACATTTTTTAAAAAGGATAAGAAAGAAAGAAAAACCAGGGAGGACTGCCACCCTTGTCTGTCTGTCTCTTTGTCTGCCTGATCCCCTGGAACTGGAGATGGGCCACCATATAGTTGCTGGTAGTTGATCCCAGGTTCTCTGTTAGAGGAGACAATGCTGTTAAGTTTTGAGCCCTTTCAGTGGCCCCACACATCTTTAAATTTTTAGAAGTATATGTGAGGCTGTGTTTATGTACATCATATGCAGACCATAAGAGGAATTTAGATTCTCCAGAATCTGGCACCCTCTTCTGGAGTGTCTGAAGACAGCTACAGTGTACTTATATGTAATAAATACAAAAATAAATAAATAAATAAATAAATAAACATTTTTTTAAAAGTATAAGAAAGAAAGAAAGACCAGGCAGGCCTCCATTCTTATCTCTGTCTGTCTGTCTGTCTGTCTGATATCCTGGAACTGGAGATGGGCAACCATATAGTTGCTGGTAGTTTATCCAAGGTTCTCTGGAAGAGGAGACAATGCTGTCAATTGTTGATCCCTTTCTGTGGCCCCACCCATCTTTAAATTTTTAGAAGTATATGTGAGGCTGTGTTTATGTACATCATATGCAGACCATAAGAGGGATTTAGATTCTCAAGAATCTGACATCCTCTTTTGGAGTATCTGAAGATAGCTACAGTGTACTTATATCTAATAAATAAATAAATAAATAAATAAATAAATAAATAAATAAATAAATAAACATTTTTTAAAAAGGATAAGAAAGAAAGAAAGACCAGGCAGGGCTGCCATCCTTATCTTTGTCTGTCTGTCTGTCTCTCTGTTTGTCTGTCTGTCTGATCTCCTGGAACTGGAGATGGGCCACCATTTTGTTGCTGGTAGTTGATCCCAGGTCTTCTGAAGAGGAGACAATGCTGTTAATTGTTCAGCCCTTTCAGTGGCCCCACCCATCTTTAAATTTCTAGAAGTAAATGTGATGCTGTGTTTATGTACATCATATTCAGACCCTTAAAGAGGGATTTATATTCTCCAGAATCTGACACCGTCTTTTGGAGTGTCTATGACGGATACAGGGTACTTATATCTAATAAATACATAAATAAAGAAATAAACATTTTTTAAAAACCATAAGAAAGAAAGAAAGACCAGGCAGGCCTGCCATCCTTATCACTGTCTGTCTGTCTGTCTGATCCCCTGGAACTGGAGATGGGCCACCATATAATTGCTGGTAGTTGATCCCAGGTTCTCTGGAAGATGAGTCAGTGCTGTTAATTGTTGAGCCCTTTCAGTGGCCCCACCCATCTTTAAATTTTTAGAAGTATATGTGAGGCTGTGTTTATGTACATCATATGCAGACCATAAGAGGGATTTAGATTCTCCAGAAGATGACACACTCTTCTAGAGTGTCTGAAGACAGCTACAGTGTATTTATATCTAATAAATTCATAAATAAACAAATAAACATTTTTAAAAAAGGATAATAAAGAAAGAGAGACCAGGCAAGCCTGCCTTCCTTGTCTGTCTGTCTGTCTGTCTGTTCCCCTGGAACTAGAGATGGGCCACCATATAAATGCTGGTAGTTGATCCCATGTTCTCTGGAAGAGGAGTCAGTGCTGTTAATTGTTGAGCCCTTTCAGTGGCCCCACCCATCCATAAATTTTTAGAAGTATATGTGAGGCTGTGTTCATGTACATCATATGCAGACCATAAGAGGGATATAGATTCTCCAGAATCTGACACCCTCTTCGGGAGTGTTTGAAGACAGCTACAGTGTACTTATATCTAATAAATACATACTTAAATTAATAAACATTTTTTAAAAAGGATAAGAAAGAATGAAAGACCAGGTAGGCCTTCCATCCTTAACTCTATCTGTCTGTATGTCTGGTTGTCTGTCTGATCCCCTGGAACTGGAGATGGGCCACCATATAGTTGCTGGTAGTTGATCCCAGGTTCTCTGGTAGAGGAGACAATGCTGTTAATTGTTGAGCCCTTTCAGTGGCCCCACCCATCTTTAAATATTTAGAAGTATATGTGAGGCTGTGTTCATGTACATCATATGCAGACCATAAGAGGGAAATTGATTCTCCAGAATCTGACACCCTCTTCTGGAGAGTCTGAAGACTGATACAGTGTACTTATATCTAATAAATACATAAATAAATAAATAAATAAATGAATAAATAAATAAATAAATGAACATTTTTTAAAAAGGACAAGAAAGAAAGAAAAATCAGGCAGGCCTGCCATCCTTATCTCTGTCTGTCTGTCTGTCTGTCTTATCCCCTGGAACTTGAGATGGGCCACCATATAGTTGCTTGTAGTTGATCCAAGGATCTCTGGAAGAGGAGACAATGCTGTTAATTGTTGAGCCCTTTCAGTGGGCCCACCCTTCTTTAAATTTTTAGAAGTATATTTGAGGCTGTGTTTATGTACATCATATGCAGACCATAAGAGGGATTTAGATTACCCAGAAGATGACACCCTCTTCTAGAGTGTCTGAAGACAGCTAAAGTGTACTTATACCTAATAAATACATACTTAAATTAATAAACATTTTTTAAAAGTATAAGAAAGAAAGAAAGACCAGGCAGGCCTCCATCCTTATCTCTGTCAGTCTGTCTGTCTGTCTGATCCATTGGAACTGGAGATGGGCCACTATATAGTTGCTGTTAGTTGATCCCAGGTTCTCTGGAAGAAGAGACAATGCTGTTAATTGTTGAGCCCTTTCAGTGGCTCCACCTATCTTTAAATTTTTAGAAGTATATGTTAGGCTGTGTTTATGTACATCATATGCAGACCATAAGAGGGATTTAGATTCTCCAGAATCTGACACCCTCTTCTGGAGTGTCTGAAGACAACTACAGTGTACTTATATCTAATAAATACATAAATAAATAAATAAATAAATAAATAAATAAATAAATAAACAAACATTATTTTAAAAGGATAAGAAAGAAAGAAAAACCAGGCAGGCCTGCCCTCCTTATCTCTGTCTGTCTGTCTGTCTGTCTGATCCCCTGGAACTGGAGATGGGCCACCATATAGTTGCTGGTAGTTGATCACAGGTTTTCTGGAAGAAGAGACAATGCTGTTAATTGTTGAGCCCCTTCAGTGGCCCCACCCATCTTAAATTTTTAGAAGTGTATGTGAATCTGTGTTTATGTCCATCATATGCAGACCATAAGAGGGATTGATATTCTCCAGAATCTGACACCCTCTTCTGGAGTGTCTGAAGACAGCTACAGTGTACTTATATCTTATAAATACATAAATAAATAAATAAACATTTTTTAAAAAGGATAAGAAAGAAAGAAAAACCAGGGAGGACTGCCACCCTTGTCTGTCTGTCTCTTTGTCTGCCTGATCCCCTGGAACTGGAGATGGGTCACCATATAGTTGCTGGTAGTTGATCCCAGGTTCTCTGTTAGAGGAGACAATGCTGTTAATTTTTGGGCCTTTTCAGTGGCCCCACACATCTTTAAATTTTTAGAAGTATATGTGAGGCTGTGTTTATGTACATCATATGCAGACCATAAGAGGGATTTAGATTCTCCAGAATCTGACACCCTCTTCTGGAGTGTCTGAAGACAGCTACAGTGTACTTATATGTAATAAATACATAAATAAATAAATAAATAAATAAATAAACATTTTTTTTAAAAGTATAAGAAAGAAAGAAAGACCAGGCAGGCCTCCATTCTTATCTCTGTCTGTCTGTCTGTCTGTCTGATACCCTGGAACTGGAGATGGGCCACCATATATTTGCTGGTAGTTTATCCAAGGTTCTCTGGAAGAGGAGTCAGTGCTGTTAATTGTTGAGCCCTTTCAGTGGCCCCACCCATCTTTAAATTTTTAGAAGTATATGTGTGGCTGTGTTTATGTACATCATATATAGACCATAAGAGGGATTTAGATTCTCCAGAATCTGACCCCCTCTTTTGGAGTATCTGAAGATAGCTACAGTGTACTTATATCTAATAAATAAATAAATAAATAAATAAATAAACATTTTTTAAAAAGGATAAGAAAGAAAGAAAGACCAGGCCGGGCTGCCATCCTTATCTTTGTCTGTCTGTCTGTCTCTTTGTTTGTCTGTCTATCTGATCTCCTGGAAATTGGAGAAGGGCCACCATTTTGTTGCTGGTAGTTGATCCCAGGTCTTCTGAAGAGGAGACAATGCTGTTAATTGTTCAGCCCTTTCAGTGGCCCCACACATCTTTAAATTTCTAGAAGTAAATGTGATGCTGTGTTTATGTACATCATATTCAGACCCTTAAAGAGGGATTTATATTCTCCAGAATCTGACACCGTCTTTTGGAGTGTCTATGACGGATACAGGGTACTTATATCTAATAAATACATAAATAAAGAAATAAACATTTTTTAAAAACGATAAGAAAGAAAGAAAGACCAGGCAGGCCTGCCATCCTTATCTCTGTCTGTCTGTCTGTCTGTCTGATCCTCTGGAACTGGAGATGGGCCACCATAGAGTTGCTTGTAGTTGATCCCAGGTTCTCTGGAAGAGGAGACAATGCTGTTAATTGTTGAGTCCTTTCAGTGGCCCCACCCATCTTTAAATTTTTAGAAGTATATGCGAGGCTGTGTTTATGTACCGAATATGCAGACCATAAGAGGGATTTATATTCTCCAGAATCTGACACCCTCTTCTGGAGTGTCTGAAGACAGCTACAGTGTACTTATATCTAATAAATTCATAAATAAACAAATAAACATTTTTTAAAAAGGATAATAAAGAAAGAGAGACCAGGCAGGCCTGACATCCTTGTCTGTCTGTCTGTCTGTCTGATCCCCTGGAACTGGAGATGGGCCACCATATAGTTGCTGGTAGTTGATCCCAGGTTCTCTGGTAGAGGAGACAATGCTGTTAATTGTTGAGCCCTTTCAGTGGCCCCACCCATCTTTAAATTTTTAGAAGTATATGTGAGGCTGTGTTCATGTACATCATATGCAGATCATAAGAGGGATATTGATTCTCCAGAATCTGACACCCTCTTCTGGAGAGTCTGAGGACAGCTACAGTGTACTTATATCTAATAAATACATAAATAAATAAATAAATAAATAAATAAATAAATGAATAAATAAATAAATAAATAAATAAATAAACATTTTTTAAAAAGGATAAGAAAGAAAGAAAAATCAGGCAGGCCTGCCATCCTTATCTCTGTCTGTCTGTCTGTCTGTCTGTCTTATCCCCTGGAACTTGAGATGGGCCACCATATAGTTGCTTGTAGTTGATCCAAGGATCTTTGGAAGAGGAGACAATGCTGTTAATTGTTGAGCCCTTTCAGTGGGCCCACCCTTCTTTAAATTTTTAGAAGTATATGTGAGGCTGTGTTTATGTACATCATATGCAGACCATAAGAGGGATTTAGATTACCCAGAAGATGACACCCTCTTCTAGAGTGTCTGAAGACAGCTAAAGTGTACTTATATCTAATAAATACATACTTAAATTAATAAACATTATTTTAAAAGGATAAGAAAGAAAGAAAAACCAGGCAGGCCTGCCCTCCTTATCTCTGTCTTTCTGTCTGTCTGTCTGATCCCCTGGAACTGGAGATGGGCCACCATATAGTTGCTGGTAGTTGATCCCAGGTTTTCTGGAAGAAGAGACAATGCTGTTAATTGTTGAGCCCTTTCAGTGGCCCCACCCATCTTAAATTTTTAGAAGTGTATGTGAATCTGTGTTTATGTCCATCATAATCAGACCATAAGAGGGATTTATATTCTCCAGAATCTGACACCCTCTTCTGGAGTGTCTGAATACAGCTACAGTGTACTTATATCTTATAAATACATAAATAAATAAATAAACATTTTTTAAAAAGGATAAGAAAGAAAGAAAAACCAGGGAGGACTGCCACCCTTGTCTGTCTGTCTCTTTGTCTGCCTGATCCCCTGGAACTGGAGATGGGCCACCATATAGTTGCTGGTAGTTGATCCCAGGTTCTCTGTTAGAGGAGACAATGCTGTTAAGTTTTGAGCCCTTTCAGTGGCCCCACACATCTTTAAATTTTTAGAAGTATATGTGAGGCTGTGTTTATGTACATCATATGCAGACCATAAGAGGAATTTAGATTCTCCAGAATCTGGCACCCTCTTCTGGAGTGTCTGAAGACAGCTACAGTGTACTTATATGTAATAAATACAAAAATAAATAAATAAATAAATAAACATTTTTTTAAAAGTATAAGAAAGAAAGAAAGACCAGGCAGGCCTCCATTCTTATCTCTGTCTGTCTGTCTGTCTGTCTGATATCCTGGAACTGGAGATGGGCAACCATATAGTTGCTGGTAGTTTATCCAAGGTTCTCTGGAAGAGGAGACAATGCTGTCAATTGTTGATCCCTTTCTGTGGCCCCACCCATCTTTAAATTTTTAGAAGTATATGTGAGGCTGTGTTTATGTACATCATATGCAGACCATAAGAGGGATTTAGATTCTCAAGAATCTGACATCCTCTTTTGGAGTATCTGAAGATAGCTACAGTGTACTTATATCTAATAAATAAATAAATAAATAAATAAATAAATAAATAAATAAACATTTTTTAAAAAGGATAAGAAAGAAAGAAAGACCAGGCAGGGCTGCCATCCTTATCTTTGTCTGTCTGTCTGTCTCTCTGTTTGTCTGTCTGTCTGATCTCCTGGAACTGGAGATGGGCCACCATTTTGTTGCTGGTAGTTGATCCCAGGTCTTCTGAAGAGGAGACAATGCTGTTAATTGTTCAGCCCTTTCAGTGGCCCCACCCATCTTTAAATTTCTAGAAGTAAATGTGATGCTGTGTTTATGTACATCATATTCAGACCCTTAAAGAGGGATTTATATTCTCCAGAATCTGACACCGTCTTTTGGAGTGTCTATGACGGATACAGGGTACTTATATCTAATAAATACATAAATAAAGAAATAAACATTTTTTAAAAACCATAAGAAAGAAAGAAAGACCAGGCAGGCCTGCCATCCTTATCACTGTCTGTCTGTCTGTCTGATCCCCTGGAACTGGAGATGGGCCACCATATAATTGCTGGTAGTTGATCCCAGGTTCTCTGGAAGATGAGTCAGTGCTGTTAATTGTTGAGCCCTTTCAGTGGCCCCACCCATCTTTAAATTTTTAGAAGTATATGTGAGGCTGTGTTCATGTACATCATATGCAGACCATAAGAGGGATATAGATTCTCCAGAATCTGACACCCTCTTCGGGAGTGTTTGAAGACAGCTACAATGTACTTAAATCTAATAAATACATACTTAAATTAATAAACATTTTTTAAAAAGGATAAGAAAGAATGAAAGACCAGGTAGGCCTGCCATTCTTAACTCTATCTGTCTGTATGTCTGTCTGTCTGTCTGATCCCCTGGAACTGGAGATGGGCCACCATATCGTTGCTGGTAGTTGATCCCTGGTTCTCTATAAGAGGAGACAATGTTGTTAATTGTTGATCCCTTTCATTGGCCCCACACATCTTTAAATTTTTGGAAGTAAATGTGAGGCTGTGTTTATGTACATCATATGCAGACCATAAGAGGGATATAGATTCTCCAGAATCTGACACCCTCTTCTGGAGTGTCTGAAGACAGCTACAGTGTACTTATATCTAATAAATAAATAAATAAATAAATAAATAAATAAATAAATAAATAAATAAATAAATAAATAAATAAACATTTTTTAAAAGGGATAAGAAAGAAAGAAAAACCAGGCAGGCCTTCATCACTCACACAAATAAATAAATGCAAAATATTTTTTTATAAATAAACTCTGCCATTGCCCTTTAAAAATTCCTAGAAAACAAGTTTTATAAGCAACAGTTATATTTACTATATCTAAAGGACAGTCATGAGCATATTCAATAAATAGAAAAAGGCCTGTTAGTCTTAGAAATGGAAAAGACAAACCAAGGAAGGTTTGCATTTACATAATGAGGCAGCTCAGCCCAGCTCTAAGGTTGGAAATAAGACTCGAGAATAGGATACACCTGAAGACAGCCAGCCATTGTTTTTTGTTTTGGAGGCTGAAAGGATACACCTGAAGACAGCCAATGCTGTGTGATGGTGATCTGGTATTTTTTTTTAATTTTTAAAAACTTTAACACTTTTTATAAAACTTTTATAAAAACTTTTTCTTTCTTTCTTTCTTCCTTTCTTATTTCCTTTCTTTCTTTCCTCACCCTAGCCCCTACCCTAGCCCTGTCTTTCACCAGGGTGGCCTCGAACTCAGAAACTGACTGCCTCTATCTACAGAGTGCTCTCATTAAGAGCTTGAGCCACCACTGAATGTAGGGTTTTCTAAGCCTTACCTTGCTCTTGGTGTCTATTCTCAGCTGTGAAACCCTAATAACACAAGTAGGCAGTCCTGGGTCAGCCAGAGCTACAGACTGAGGACTTCTCTAAAAACAAATAAAACAAAACAAAACAACAAATAGAAATAATAAAATACATAAATTAAGCAAACACAGCATAGCTTTTCTCTCTCTAGGTGGTACTCAGAAATTCCAGCAGTTGGCCTGTGACACCTCAGCTCAGTATATGTGAGGCTGTGTTTATGTACATCCTATGCAGACCATAAGAGGGATTTACATTCTCCAGAATCTGACACCCTCCTCTGGAGTGTCTAAAGAAAGCTATAGTGTACTTATATCTAAGAAATACATAAAAAAAATAAATAAATAAATATTTTTTAAAAAGATAAGAAAGAAAGAAAGACCACGCAGGCCTGCCATCCTTAACTCTGTCTGTCTGTCTGTCTGTCTGATCCCCTGGAACTGGAGATGGGCCACCTTGTAAGTGCTGGTAGTTGATCCCAGATTCTCTGGAAGAGGAGACAATGCTGTTAATTGTTGAACCATTTCAGTGGCCCCACCCATTTTTAATTTTTAGAAGTATATGTGAGGCTGTGTTTATGTACATCATATGCAGACCATAAGAGGTGTTTAGATTCTCCAGAATCTGACACCCTCTTCTGGAGTGTCTGAAGTTGGCTACAGTGTACTTATATCTAATAAATAAATAAATAAATAAATAAATAAAGATTTTTTAAAAAGTATAAGAAATAAAGAAAGACCAGGCAGGCCTGCCATCCTTATCTCTGTCTCTCTGTCTGTCTGTCTGTCTGATCCACTGGAACTGGAGATGGGCCACCATAAGGTGCTGGTAGTTTATCCCAGGTTCTCTGAAAGAGGAGACAATGCTGTTAATTGTTGAGCCCTCTCAGTGGCCCCACACATCTTTAAATTTTTAGAAGTATATGTGAGGCTGTGTTTATGTACATCATATGCAGACCATAAGAGGGATTTTGATTCTCCAGAATCTGACACCCTCTTCTGGAGTGTCTGAAGACAGCTACAGTGTACTTATATCTAATAAATACATAAATAAATATATAAATAAACATTTTTTAAAAAGGATAAGAAAGAAAGAAAGACCAGGCAGGCCTGCCATCCTTAGCACTGTCTGTATGTCTGTCTGTCTGAACCCCTGGAACTGGAGATGGGCCACCATATAGTTGCTGGTAGTTGATCAAAGGTACTCTGGAAGAGGAGACAATGCTGTTAATTGTTGAGCTTTTAGAGTGGCCCCACCCTTCTTTAAATTTTTAGTAGTATATGTGAGGCTGTGTTTACGTACATCATATGAAGACCATAAGAGGGATTTAGATTCTCCAGAATCTGACACCCTCTTCTGTAGTGTCTGAACAGCTACAGTGTACTTATATCTACTAAATACATAAATAAATAAATAAATAAACATTTTTTAAAAAGGATAAGAAAGAAAGAAAGACCAGGCAGGCCTGCCATCCATATCTCTGTCTGTCTGTCTGTCTGTCTATCTGATCCCCGGGAACTGGAGATGGGCCACCATATAGTTGCTGGTAGTTGATCCAAGGTTCTCTGGAAGAGGAGACAATGCTCTTAATTGTTGAGCCCTTTCAGTGGCCCCACACGTCTTTAAATATTTAGAAGTATAAGTGAGGCTGTGTTTATGTACATCATATTCAGATTATAAGAGGATTTAGATTCTCCAGAATCTGACACCCTCTACTGGAGTGTCTGAAGACAGCTACAGTGTACTTATATGAAATAAATAAATAAATAAATAAATAAATAAATAAATAAATAAACATTTTTTAAAAAGGATAAGAAAGAAAGTAAGACCAGGCAGGCCTGCCATCCTTATCTCTGTCTGTCTGTCTGTCTGTCTGATCCCCTGGAACTGGAGATGGGCTACCATATAGTTGCTGGTAGTTGATCCCAGGTTCTCTGGAAGAGGAGACAATGCTGTTAATTGTTGAGCCCTATCAGTGGCCCTACCCATCTTTAAATTTTTAGAAGTGTATGTGAGGCTGTGTTTATGTACATCATATGCAGACCAGAAGAGGGATTTAGATTCATCAGAATCTGACACCCTCTTCTGGAGTGTCTGAAGACAGCTACAGTGTACTTATATCTAATAAATACATAAATAAATACAATTTTTTTAAAAAGGATAAGAAAGAAAGAAAGACCATACAGGCCTGCCATACTTATCCTTGTCTGTCTGTTTTCTGTCTGATCCCCTGGGAGTGGAGATGGGCCACCATATAGTTGCAGGAAGTTGATCCCAGGTTCTCTGAAAGAGGAGACAATGCTGTTAATTGCTGAGCCCTTTCAGTGGCCCCCCTCCCACCTTTAAATTTTAAGAAGTAAACGTGAGGCTGTGTTGATGTACATCATATGCAGACCATAAGAGGGATTTAGATTCTCCAGAATCTGACACCTTCTTCTGGAGTGTCTGAAGACGGCTACAGTGTACTTATATCTAATAAACATATAAATAAATAAATAAATAAATAAATAAACATTTTTTAAAAAGGATAAGAAAGAAAGAAAGACCAGGCAGGCCTGCCATCCTTATCTCTGTCAGTCTGTCTGTCTGTCAGTCTGTCTGATCCCTTGGAACTGGAGATGGGCCACCATATAGTTGCTGTTACTTGATCCCAGGTTCTCTGGAAGAGGAGACAATGCTGTTAATTGTTGATCCCTTTCAGTGGCTCCACCTATCTTTAAATTTTTAGAAGTATATGTTAGGCTGTGTTTATGTACATCATATGCAGACCATAAGAGGGATTTAGATTCTCCAGAATCTGACACCCTCTTCTGGAGTGTCTGAAGACAACTATAGTGTACTTATATCTAATAAATACATATATAAATAAATATAAATAAATAAATAAACATTATTTTAAAAGGATAAGAAAGAAAGAAAGACCAGGCAGGCCTGCCATCCTAATCTCTGTCTGTCTGTCTGTCTGTCTGATCCCCTGGAACTGGAGATGGGCCACCTTTTAGTTGCTGGTAGTTGATCCCAGGTTCTCTGGAAGAGGAGACAATGCTGTTAATTGTTGAGCCCTTTCAGTGGCCCCACCCATTTTTAATTTTTAGAAGTATATGTGATGCTGTGTTTATGTATATCATATTCAGACCATAAGAGGGATTTAGATGCTCTAGAATCTGTCACCCTCTTATGGAGTGTCTGAAGACGGCTACAGTGTTCTTATATCTAATAAATACGTAAATAAATAAATAAATAAATAAACATTTTTTAAAAAGTATAAGAAAGAAAGTAAGACCAGGCAGGCCTGCCATCCTTATCTCTGTCTCTCTGTCTGTCTGTCTGTCTGATCCACTGAAACTGGAGATGGGCCACCATAAGGTGCTGGTAGTTTATCCCAGGTTCTCTGAAAGAGGAGACAATGCTGTTAATTGTTGAGCCCTCACAGTGGCCCCACACATCTTTAAATTTTTAGAAGTATATGTGAGGCTGTGTTTATGTACATCATATGCAGACCATAAGAAGGATTTAGATTCTCCAGAATCTGACACCCTCTTCTGGAGTGTCTGAAGACGGCTACAGTGTACTTATATCTAATAAATACATAAATAAATATATCAATAAACATTTTTTTAAAAAGGATAAGAAAGAAAGAAAGACCAGGCAGGCCTGCCATCCTTATCACTGTCTGTATGTCTGTCTGTCTGATCCCCTGGAACTGGAGCTGGGCCACCATATAGTTGCTGGTAGTTGATCCCAGGTACTCTGGAAGAGGACACAATGCTGTAATAGTTGAGCTTTTAGAGTGGCCCCACCCTTCTTTAAATTTTTAGAAGTATATGTGAGGCTGTGTTTATGTACAACATATGCAGTCCATAAGAGGGATTTAGATTCTCCTGAATCTGACACCCTCTTCTGGAGTGTCTGAACAGCTACAGTGTACTTATATCTAATAAATAAATAAATAAATAAATAAATAAATAAATAAATAAATATTTTTATAAAAAGGATAAGAAAGAAAGAAAGACCAGGCTGGCCTGCCATCCTTATCCTTGTCTGTCTGTCTGTCTGTCTGATCCCCTGGGAGTGGAGATGGGCCACCATATAGTTGCAGGTAGTTGATCCCAGGTTCTATGTAAGAGGAGACAATGCTGTTAATTGCTGAGCCCTTTCAGTGGCCCCCCCCACCTTTATATTTTAAGAAGTAAATGTGAGGCTGTGTTTATGTACATCATATGCAGACCATAAGAGGGATTTAGATTCTCCAGAATCTGACACCTTCTTCTGGAGTGTCTGAAGACGGCTACAGTGTACTTATATCTAATAAAAATATAAATAAATAAATAAACATTTTTTAAAAAGGATAAGAAAGAAAGAAAGACCAGGCAGGCCTGCCATCCTTATCTCTGTCAGTCTGTCTGTCTGTCTGATCACCTGGAACTGGAGATGGGCCACCATATAGTTGCTGGTAGTTGATCCCAGGTACTCTGGAAGAGGAGACAATGCTGTTAATTGTTGAGCTTTTAGAGTGGCCCCACCCTTCTTTAAATTTTTAGAAGTATATGTGAGGCTGTGTTTATGTACATCATATGCAGACCATAAGAGGGATTTAGATTCTCCAGAATCTGACACCCTCTTCTGTAGTGTCTGAACAGCTACAGTGTACTTATATCTACTAAATACATAAATAAATAAATAAATAAATAAATAAATAAATAAATAAATAAATAAATAAACATTTTTTAAAAAGGATAAGAAAGAAAGAAAGACAAGGCAGGCCTGCCATCCATATCTCTGCCTGTCTGTCTGTCTGTCTATCTGATCTCCGGGAACTGGAGATGGGCCACCATATAGTTGCTGGTAGTTGATCCAAGGTTCTCTGTGGAGGAGACAATGCTCTTAATTGTTGAGCCCTTTCAGTGGCCCCACACTTCTTTAAATATTTAGAAGTATATGTGAGTCTGTGTTTATGTACATCATATTCAGATTATAAGAGGATTTAGATTCTCCAGAATCTGACACCCTCTACTGGAGTGTCTGAAGACAGCTACAGTGTACTTATATGTAATAAATAAATAAATAAATAAATAAACATTTTTTAAAAAGTATAAGAAAGAAAGTAAGACCAGGCAGGCCTGCCATCCTTATCTCTGTCTGTCTGTCTGTCTGTCTGACTGATCCCCTGGAACTGGAGATGGGCCACCATATAGTTGCTGGTAGTTGATCCAAGGTTCTCTGGAAGAGGAGACAATGCTCTTAATTGTTGAGCCCTTTCAGTGGCCCCACCCATTTTTAATTTTTAGAAGTATATGTGATGCTGTGTTTATGTACATCATATTCAGACCATAAGAGGGATTTAGATGCTCTAGAATCTGTCACCCTCTTATGGAGTGTCTGAATAGCTACAGAGTACTTATATCTAATAAATAAATAAATAAATAAATAAATAAATAAATAAATAAACATTTTTTAAAAGGATAAGAAAGAAAGTAAGACCAGGCAGGCCTGCCATCCTTATCTCTGTCTCTCTGTCTGTCTGTCTGTCTAATCCACTGGAACTGGAGATGGGCCACCATAAGGTGCTGGTAGTTTATCCCAGGTTCTCTGAAAGAGGAGACAATGCTATTAATTGTTGAGCCCTCTCAGTGGCCCCACACATCTTTAAATTTTTAGAAGTATATGTGAGGCTGTGTTTATGTACATCATATGCAGATCATAAGAGGGATTTAGATTCTCCAGAATCTGGCACCCTCTTCTGGAGTGTCTGAAGACAGCTACAGTGTACTTATATCAAATAAATAAATAAATAAATATATAAATAAACATTTTTTTAAAAAGGATAAGAAAGAAAGAAAGACCAGGCAGGCCTGCCATCCTTATCACTGTCTGTATGTCTGTCTGTATGAACCCCTGGAACTGAAGATGGGCCACCATATAGTTGCTGGTAGTTGATCCAAGGTTCTCTGGAAGAGGAGACAATGCTCTTAATTGTTGAGCCCTTTCAGTGGCCCCACACTTCTTTAAATATTTAGAAGTATATGTGAGTCTGTGTTTATGTACATCATATTCAGATTATAAGAGGATTTAGATTCTCCAGAATCTGACACCCTCTACTGGAGTGTCTGAAGACAGCTACACTGTACTTATATGTAATAAATAAATAAATAAATAAATAAACATTTTTTAAAAAGGATAAGAAAGAAAGTAAGACCAGGCAGGCCTGCCATCCTTATCTCTGTCTGTCTGTCTGTCTGTCTGTCTGATCCCCTGGAACTGGAGATGGGCCACCATATAGTTGCTGGTAGTTGATCCAAGGTTCTCTGGAAGAGGAGACAATGCTCTTAATTGTTGAGCCCTTTCAGTGGCCCCACCCATTTTTAATTTTTAGAAGTATATGTGATGCTGTGTTTATGTACATCATATTCAGACCATAAGAGGGATTTAGATGCTCTAGAATCTGTCACCCTCTTATGGAGTGTCTGAATAGCTACAGAATACTTATATCTAATAAATAAATAAATAAATAAATAAATAAATAAATAAATAAACATTTTTTAAAAGGATAAGAAAGAAAGTAAGACTAGGCAGGCCTGCCATCCTTATCTCTGTCTGTCTGTCTGTCTGTCTGATCCCCTGGAACTGGAGATGGGCTACCATATAGTTGCTGGTAGTTGATCCCAGGTTCTCTGGAAGAGGAGACAATGCTGTTAATTGTTGAGCCCTATCAGTGGCCCTACCCATCTTTAAATTTTTAGAAGTGTATGTGAGGCTGTGTTTATGTACATCATATGCAGACCATAAGAGGGATTTAGATTCTCCAGAATCTGGCACCCTCTTCTGGAGTGTCTGAAGAAGCTACAGTGTATTTATATCTACTAAATAAATAAATAAATAAATAAACATTTTTTAAAAAGGATAAGACAGAAAGAAAGAACAGGCAGGGCTGCCATCCATATCTCTGTCTGTCTTTCTGTCTGTCTATCTGATCCCTGGGAACTGGAGATGGGCCACGAATAGTTGCTGGTAGTTGATCCCAGGTTCTCTCTAAGAGGAGACAATGCTGTTAATTGTTGAGCCCTTTCAGTGGCGCCACCCATCTTTAAATATTTAGAAGTATATGTGAGGCTGTGTTTATGTACATCATATGCAGACCTTAAGAGGGATTTAGATTCTCCAGAATCTGACACCCACTTCTGGAGTGTCTGAAGACAGCTACAGTGTACTTATATCTAATAAATAAATAGATAAATAAATAAATAAATAAATAAATAAACATTTTTTAAAAAGGATAAGAAAGAAAGAAAGACCAGGCAGGCCTGCCATCCATATCTCTGTCTGTCTGTCTGTCTGTCTGTCTATCTGATCCCCGGGAACTGGAGATTGGCCACCATATAGTTGCTGGTAGTTGATCCAAGGTTCTCTGGGAGAGGAGCCAATGCTGTTAATTGTTGAGCCCTTTCAGTGGCCCCACACTTCTTTAAATATTTAGAAGTATATGTGAGGCTGTGTTTATGTACATCATATTCTGATTATAAGAGGATTTAGATTCTCCAGAAACTGACACCCTATACTGGAGTGTCTGAAGACAGCTACAGTGTACTTATATGTAATAAATACATAAATAAATAAATAAATAAATAAATAAATAAATAAATAAACATTTTTTAAAAAGGATAAGAAAGAAAGAAAGACCAGGCAGGCCTGCCATCCATATCTCTGCCTGTCTGTCTGTCTGTCTATCTGATCCCCGGGAACTGGAGATGGGCCACCATATAGTTGCTGGTAGTTGATCCAAGGTTCTCTGGAAGAGGAGACAATGCTCTTAATTGTTGAGCCCTTTCAGTGGCCCCACACTTCTTTAAATATTTAGAAGTATATGTGAGGCTGTGTTTATGTACATTATATTCAGATTATAAGAGGATTTAGATTCTCCAGAATCTGACACCCTCTACCTGAGTGTCTGAAGACAGCTACAGTGTACTTATATATAATAAATACATAAATAAATAAATAAATAAATAAATAAATAAATAAATAAATAAACATTTTTTAAAAAGGATAAGAAAGAAAGTAAGACCAGGCAGGCCTGCCATCCTTACCTCTGTCTGTCTGTCTGTCTGTCTGATCCCCTGGAACTGGAGATGGGCTACCATATAGTTGCTGGTAGTTGATCCCAGGATCTCTGGAAGAGGAGACAATGCTGTTAATTGTTGAGCCCTATCAGTGGCCCTACCCATCTTTAAATTTTTAGAAGTGTATGTGAGGCTGTGTTTATGTACATCATATGCAGACCAGAAGAGGGATTTAGATTCATCAGAATCTGACACCCTCTTCTGGAGTGTCTGAAGACAGCTACAGTGTACTTATATCTAATAAATACATAAATAAATAAATAAATAAATAAATAAACATTATTTAAAACGGATAAGAAAAAAAGAAAGACCAGGCAGGCCTACCATCCTTATCTCTGTCTGTCTCTCTGTCTGTCGTTCTGATCCCCTGGAACTAGAGATGGGCCACCATATAGGTGCTGGTAGTTGATCCCAGGACCTCTGGAAGAGGAGACAATGCTGTTAATTGTTGAGCGCTTTCAGTGGCCCCACCCATCGTTACATTTTTAGTAGTATATGTGAGGCTGTGTTTATGTACATCATATGCAGACCTTAATAGGGATTTAGATGCTCCAGAATCTGACACCCTCTTCTGGAGTGTCTGAAGACAGCTACAGTGTACTTATATCTAATAAATACATAAATAAATAAAAATTTTTTAAAAAGGATAAGAAAGAAAGAAAGACCATGCAGGCCTGCCATCCTTATCCTTGTCTGTCTGTCTGATCCCCTGGGAGTGGAGATGGGCCACCATATAGTTGCAGGTAGTTGATCCCAGGTTCTCTGTAAGAGGAGACAATGCTGTTAATTGCTGAGCCCTTTCAGTGGCCCCCCCCACCTTTAAATTTTAAGAAGTAAATGTGAGGCTGTGTTTATGTACATCATATGCAGACCATAAGAGGGATTTAGATTCTCCAGAATCTGACACCTTCTTCTGGAGTGTCTGAAGACGGCTACAGTGTACTTATATCTAATAAACAAATAAATAAATAAACATTTTTTAAAAAGGATAAGAAAGAAAGAAAGAAAGACCAGGCAGGCCTGCCATCCTTATCTCTGTCAGTCTGTCTGTCTGTCAGTCTGTCTGATCCCTTGGAACTGGAGATGGGCCACCATATAGTTGTTGTTAGTTGATCCCAGGTTCTCTGGAAGAGGAGACAATGCTGTTAATTGTTGAGCCCTTTCAGTGGCTCCACCTATCTTTAAATTTTTAGAAGTATATGTTAGGCTGTGTTTATGTACATCATATGCATACCATAAGAGGGATTTAGATTCTCCAGAATCTGACACCCTCTTCTGGAGTGTCTGAAGACAACTACAGTGTACTTATAACTAATAAATAAATAAATAAATAAATAAATAAATAAATAAATAAATATATAAATAAATAAATAAATAAATAAATAAACATTATTTTAAAAGGATAAGAAATAAAGAAATACCAGGCAGGCCTGCCATCCTTATCTCTGTCTGTCTGTCTGTCTGTCTGATCCCCTGGAACTGGAGATGGGCCACCTTGTAGGTGCTGGTAGTTGATCCCAGGTTCTCTGGAAGAGGAGACAATGCTGTTAATTGTTGAGCCCTTTCAGTGGCCCCAACCATTTTTAATTTTTAGAAGTATATGTGATGCTGTGTTTATGTACATCATATTCAGACCATAAGAGGGATTTAGATTCTCTAATATTTGTCACCCTCTGCTGGATTGTCTGAAAACGGCTACAGTGTACTTATATCTAATAAATACATACATACATAAATAAATAAATAAATAAATAAATAAACATTTTTTAAAAAGTATAAGAAATAAAGAAAGACCAGGCAGTCCTGCCATCCTATCTCTGTCTCTCTGTCTGTCTGTCTGTCTGTCTGATCCACTGGAACTGGAGATGGGCCACCATAAGGTGCTGGTAGTTTATCCAGGTTCTTTGAAAGAGGAGACAATGCTGTTAATTGTTGAGCCCTCTCAGTGGCCCCACACATCTTTAAATTTTTAGAAGTATATGTGAGGCTGTGTTTATGTACATCATATGCAGACCATAAGAGGGATTTAGATTCTCCAGAATCTGACACCCTCTTCTGGAGTGTCTGAAGACAGCTACAGTGTACTTATATCTAATCAATACATAAATAAATATATAAATAAACATTTTTTTAAAAAGGATAAGAAAGAAAGAAAGACCAGGCAGGCCTGCCATCCTTATCTCTGTCTGTCTGTCTGTCTGTCTGATCCTCTGGAACTGGAGATTGGCCACCATAGAGTTGCTTGTAGTTGATCCCAGGTTCTCTGGAAAAGGAGACAATGCTGTTAATTGTTGAGCCCTTTCAGTGGCCCCACCCATTTTTAAATTTTTAGAAGTATATGCGAGGCTGTGTTTATGTACCGAATATGCAGACCATAAGAGGGATTTAGATTCTCCAGAATCTGACACCCTCTTCTGGAGTGTCTGAAGACAGCTACCGTGTACTTATATCTAATAAATTCATAAATAAACAAATAAACATTTTTAAAAAATGATAATAAAAAAGAGAGACCAGGCAGGCCTGCTATTCTTGTCTGTCTGTCTGTCTGTCTGATCCCCTGCAACTGGAGATGGGCCACCATATAATTGCTGGTAGTTGATCCCAGGTTCTCTGGAAGAGGAGTAAGTGCTGTTAATTGTTGAGCTTTTCAGTGGCCCCACCCATCTTTAAATTTTTAGAAGTATATGTGAGGCTGTGTTCATGTACATCATATGCAGACCATAAGAGGGATATAGATTCTCCAGAATCTGACACCCTCTTCGGGAGTGTTTGAAGACAGCTACAGTGTACTTATATCTAATAAATACATACTTAAATTAATAAACATTTTTTAAAAAGGATAAAAAAGAATGAAAGACCAGGAAGGCCTGCCATCCTTAACTCTATCTGTCTGTATGTCTGTCTGTCTGTCTGATCCACTGGAACTGGAGATGAGCCACCATATAGTTGCTGGTTGTTGATCCCAGGTTCTCCATAAGAGGAGACAATGCTGTTAATTGTTGAGCCCTTTCATTGGCCCCACACATCTTTAAATTTTAAGATGTAAATGTGAGGCTGTGTTTATGTACATCATATGCAGACCATAAGAGGGATATAGATTCTCCAGAATCTGACACCCTCTTCTGGAGTGTCTGAAGACAGCTACAGTGTACTTATATCTAATAAATACATAAATAAATAAATAAATAAATAAATAAATAAATAAACATTTTTTAAAGGGATAAGAAAGAAAGAAAAACCAGGCAGGCCTGCCATCCTTGTCTGTCTTTCTCTCTGTCTGTCTGTCTTGCCTAGCCCCTTGAGTAGCCTAGCCTAGTCCCTTGCCTTGACTAGACCAGCCCCTTGCCTAGCCTAGCCTAGCCCAGCCCTGCCTTGCCTAGCCCTGCCTATCCCTGTCTTTAACCAGGCTGGCCTCGAACTCAGAAACTGACTGCCTCTGCCTCCAGAGTGCTCTCATTAAGAGCTCGAGCCACCACTGACTGTTGGGTTTTCTAAGTCTTACATAGGTATGGTCTGTTTCTCAGCTGTGAAACCCTAATTAACACATGTAGTCTGTCCTAGGTCAGCCATAGCTACAGACTGAGGCCTTTTCTAAAACAAAACAAAAGAAAACAAAAAATAGAAATAATAAAATAAATAAATTAAGCAACCACATGATATCTTTTCTTTCTTTCAATGATACTCAGAGCTTGAAGCAGTTCACCCATGAGACCTCAGCTCCGGACATTGAGGCTCTTTCCCTAACAAGTATTATGGCTGAACCTGAGGGGTTCTACTGCTGATTTGTGTCCCCCACTTTAAAAAAATAGTTGTTTTCAAAGGCTGCAGGTTCTTAGCCCTGTTCCTTGTTACAGTTGAGTCACAGCCCTGAAAGTTCAGTGGTAGTTAAAGGCACTGAGAAGGGCTTCCTATAGACATCAAAGACCAAGTCTTTGTTTTTAAAAAGTTAATCTGGATTCCCCCACCCCCTGGCATCCTTAGAATTCCTAGAAAGGAAGGCAGGGACCTGGGCAGAAGGGTGCAAGGCTACTGGTGTTTGTAAGTGGTAACAGAAAGCTTTCTCTTGTTGGTACCCTACCCCAAGTTACACTGTCACTTCTTTTTCCTAGTTGTTGTTTTGTCGGTTTGTATTCTCAACATAGACCCTTTTCCTTCCTAACCTTGGCTGTCCTGAACCTTACTGTCCTTGAACTCAGTGATTTGCCTTTCTTGCTGGGATGAAACTGTGAGCTACCATCCAGAAGGAAGCACCCTGCTAAGGTTAGATTGGGGTCTCTTCATTTTCCTCTATGAACATGCATATGGCAGGCCTGTTCTTTCTTTTTTACTTTTCCTTTTCTTTTTAAAGATTTATTTATTTATTATATTTAAGTATGCTGTAGCTATGTTCAGACAGTCCAGAAGAGGGTGTCAGATACTGAAGAATCTAAATCATTCTTATTGTCTGCATATGATGTATATATACACAGCCTCACATATACTCAAAAAAAAAAAAAGAAAGAAAAAAGATGTGGCTACAGAGAGGGCTCAACAATTAAGAGCATTGTCTCCTCTTCCAGAGAACCTGTGCTCAATTACCAGTATTATATATGGTGGCCCATCTCCAGTTCCAGGGGATCTAATACTCTGTTCTGGAGTCTGTGGGCACAGCATACACATGCAAAACATTCTTACACAATCATTGAGAGAGGAGAGAGAGGGGTTGAGAGAGAGGGGAGGTAATCATACCTCCTGACGAGTTTGAAGACCTGGGCTTCATCACTCACACAAATAAATAAATGCAAAATATTTTTTTATAAATAAACTCTGCCATTGCCCTTTAAAAATTCCTAGAAAACAAGTTTTATAAGCAACAGTTATATTTACTATATCTAAAGGACAGTCATGAGCATATTCAATAAATAGAAAAAGGCCTGTTAGTCTTAGAAATGGAAAAGACAAACCAAGGAAGGTTTGCAATTACATAATGAGGCAGCTCATCCCAGCTCTAATGTTGGAAATAAGACTCGAGAATAGGATATACCTGAAGACAGCCAGCCATTGTTTTTTGTTTTGGAGGCTGAAAGGATACACCTGAAGACAGCCAATGCTGTGTGATGGTGATCTGGTATTTTTTTTTTTAATTTTTAAAAACTTTAACACTTTTTATAAAGCTTTTATAAAAACTTTTTATTCTTCTTTCTTTGTTTCTTTTCTTTCTTTCTTTCCTCACCCTAGCCCCTACCCTAGCCCTGTCTTTCACCAGGGTGGCCTCGAACTCAGAAACTGACTGCCTCTGCCTACAGAGTGCTCTCATTAAGAGCTTGAGCCACCACTGAATGTAGAGTTTTCTAAGCCTTACCTTGCTCTTGGTGTCTGTTCTCAGCTGTGAAACCCTAATTAACACAAGTAGGCAGTCCTGGGTCAGCCAGAGCTACAGACTGAGGACTTCTCTAAAAACAAATAAAACAAAACAAAACAACAAATAGAAATAATAAAATACATAAATTAAGCAACCACAGCATAGCTTTTCTCAATCTAGGTGGTACTCAGAAATTCCAGCAGTTGGCCTGTGACACCTCAGCTCAGTATATGTGAGGCTGTGTTTATGTACATCCTATGGAGACCATAAGAGGGATTTTCATTCTCCAGAATCTGACACCCTCCTCTGGAGTGTCTAAAGAAAGCTACAGTGTACTTATATCTAAGAAATACATAAAAAAATAAATAAATAAATAAATAAATAAATATTTTTTAAAAAGGATAAGAAAGAAAGTAAGACCAGGCAGGCCTGCCATCCTTATCTCTGTCTGTCTGTCTGTCTGTCTGATCCCCTGGAACTGGACTTGGGCTACCATAAAGTTGCTGGTAGTTGATCCCAGGTTCTCTGGAAGAGGAGACAATGCTGTTAATTGTTGAGCCCTATCAGTGGCCCTACTCATCTTTAAATATTTAGAAGTATATGTGAGGCTGTGTTTATGTACATCATATGCAGACCATAAGAGGGATTTAGATTCTCCAGAATCTGACACCCTCTTCTGGAGTGTCTGAAGACAGCTACAGTGTACTTATATCTAATAAATACATAAATAAATAAATAAATAAATAAATAAATAAATAAATAAATAAACATTTTTTAAAAAGTATAAGAAATAAAGAAAGACCAGGCAGGCCTGCCATTCTTATCATTGTCTGTATGTCTGTCTGTCTGATCCCCTGGAACTGGAGATGGGCCACCATATAGTTGCTGGTAGTTGATCCCAGGTAGTCTGGAAAAGGAGACAATGCTGTTAATTGTTGAGCTTTTAGAGTGGCCCCACCCTTCTATAAATTTTTAGAAGTATATGTGAGGCTGTGTTTATGTACATCATATGCAGACCATAAGAGGGATTTAGATTCTCCAGAATCTGACACCCTCTTCTGGAGTGTCTGAACAGCTACAGTGTACTTATATCTAATAATAAATAAATAAATAAATAAATAAATAAATAAATAAACGAACATTTTTTTAAAAAAAGGATAAGAAAGAAAGAAAGACCAGGCAGGCCTGCCATCCTTATCACTGTCTTTCTGTCTTTCTGTCTGATCCCCTGGAACTGGAGATGGGCCACCTTTTAGGTGCTGGTACTTGATCCCAGGTTCTCTGGAAGAGGAGACAATGCTGTTAATTGTTGAGTCCTTTCAGTGGCCCCACCTATTTATAATTTTTAGAAGTATATGTGAGGCTGTGTTTATGTATATCATATTCAGACCATAAGAGGGATTTAGATTCTCTAGAATCTGACACCCTCTTCTGGAGTGTCTGAAGACGGCTACAGTGTACTTATATCTAATAAATACATAAATAAATAAATAAATAAATAAATAAATAAATAAATAAATAAAATATAAACAGTTTTTTTAAAATATAAGAAATAAAGAAAGACCAGGCAGGCCTGCCATTCATATCTCTGTCTCTCTGTCTGTCTGTCTGTCTGATCCCCTGGAACTGGAGATGGGCCACCATAAGGTGCTGGTAGTTTATCCCAGGTTCTCTGAAAGAGGAGACAATGCTGTTAATTGTTGAGCCCTCTCAGTGGCCCCACACAACTTTAAATTTTTAGAAGTATATGCAAGGCTGTGTTTATGCACCGAATATGCAGACCATAAGAGGGATTTAGATTCTCCAGAATCTGACACCCTCTTCTGGAGTGTCTGAAGACAGCTACAGTGTACATATATCTAATAAATACATAAATAAATATATAAATAAACATTTTTTTAAAAGGATAAGAAAGAAAGAAAGACCAGGCAGGCCTGCCATCCTTATCACTGTCTGTATGTCTGTCTGTCTGATCCCCTGGAACTGGAGATGGGCCACCATATAGTTGCTGGTAGTTGATCCCAGGTACTCTGGAAGAGGAGACAATGCTGTTAATTGTTGAGCTTTTAGAGTGGCCCCACCCTTCTTTAAATTTATAGAAGTATATGTGAGGCTGTGTTTATGTACATCATATGCAGACCATAAGAGGGATTTAGATTCTCCAGAATCTGACACCCTCTTCTGGAGTGTCTGAACAGCTACAGTGTACTTATATTTAATAATAAATAAATAAATAAATAAATAAATAAATAAATAAATAAACGAACATTTTTTTAAAAAAAGGATAAGAAAGAAAGAAAGACCAGGCAGGCCTGCCATCCTTATCACTGTCTGTCTGTCTGTCTGTCTGATCCCCTGGAACTGTAGATGGGCCACCTTTTAGGTGCTGGTAGTTGATCCCAGGTTCTCTGGAAGAGGAGACAATGCTGTCAATTGTTGAGTCCTTTCAGTGGCCCCACCTATTTATAATTTTTAGACGTATATGTGAGGCTGTGTTTATGTACATCATATTCAGACCATAAGAGGGATTTAGATTCTCTAGAATCTGACACCCTCTTCTGGAGTGTCTGAAGACGGCTACAGTGTACTTATATCTAATAAATACATAAATAAATAAATAAATAAATAAACAATTTTTTAAAAGTATAAGAAAAAAGAAAGACCAGGCAGGCCTGCCATCCTTATCTCTGTCTCTCTGTCTGTCTGTCTGTCTGTCTGATCCACTGGAACTGGAGATGGGCCACCATAAGGTGCTGGTAGTTTATCCCAGGTTCTCTGAAAGAGGAGACAATGCTGTTAATTGTTGAGCCCTCTCAGTGGCCCCACACATCTTTAAATTTTTAGAAGTATATGCGAGGCTGTGTTTATGTACATCATATGCAGACCATAAGAGGGATTTAGATTCTCCAGAATCTGACACCCTCTTCTGGAGTGTCTGAAAGCAGCTACAGTGTACATATATCTAATAAATATATAAATAAATATATAAATAAACATTTTTTTTAAAAAGGATAAGAAAGAAAGAAAGACCAGGCAGGCCTGCCATCCTTATCACTGTCTGTATGTCTCTCTGTCTGATCCCCTGGAACTGGAGATGGGCCACCATATAGTTGCTGGTAGTTGATCCCAGGTACTCTGGAAGAGGAGACAATGCTGTTAATTGTTGAGCTTTTAGAGTGGCCCCACCCTTCTTTAAATTTTTAGAAGTATATGTGAGGCTGTGTTTATGTACATCATATGCAGACCATAAGTGGGATTTAGATTCTCCAGAATATGACACCCTCTTCTGGAGTGTCTGAACAGCTACAGTGTACTTATATCTAATAATAAATAAATAAATAAATAAATAAATAAATAAATAAATAAATAAAGAAATAAATAAATAAACATTTTTTAAAAAAAGGATAAGAAAGAAAGACCAGGCAGGCCTGCCATCCTTATCACTGTCTGTCTCTCTGTCTGTCTGATCCCCTGGAACTGGAGATGGGCCACCTTTTAGGTGCTGGTAGTTGATCCCAGGTTCTCTGGAAGAGGAGACAATGCTGTTAATTGTTGAGTCCTTTCAGTGGCCCCATCTATTTATAATTTTTAGAAGTATATGTGAGGCTGTGTTTATGTACATCATATTCAGACCATAAGAGGGATTTAGATTCTCTAGAATCTGACACCCTCGTCTGGAGTGTCTGAAGACGGCTACAGTGTACTTATATCTAATAAATAAATAAATAAATAAATAAATAAATAAATAAATAAATAAACATTTTTAAAAAAGTATAAGAAATAAAGAAAGACCAGGCAGGCCTGCCATCCTTATCTCTGTCTCTCTGTCTGTCTGTCTGTCTGATCCACTAGAACTGGAGATGGGCCACCATAAGGTGCTGGTAGTTTATCCCAGGTTCTCTGAAAGAGGAGACAATGCTGTTACTTGTTGAGCCCTCTCAGTGGCCCCACACTTCTTTAAATTTTTAGAAGTATATGTGAGGCTGTGTTTATGTACATCATATGCAGACCATAAGAGGGATTTAGGTTCTCCAGAATCTGACACCCTCTTTTGGAGTGTCTGTACAGCTATAGTGTACTTATATCTAATAAATAAATAAATAAATAAATAAATAAACAAACAAACATTTTTTTTTAAAAAGGATAAGAAAGAAAGAAAACCAGGCAGGCCTGCCATCCTTATCACTGTCTGTCTGTCTGTCTGTCTGATCCCTGGAACTGGAGATGGACCACCATATAGTTGCTGGTAGTTGAGACCAGGTTCTCTATAAGAGGACACAATGCTGTTAATTGTTGAGCCCTTTCAGTGGCCGCACACATCTTATAATTTTTAGAAGTTTATGTTAGGCTGTGTTTATGTACATCATATGCAGACCATAAGAGGGATTTAGATTCTCCAGAATCTGACACCCTCTTCTGGAGTGTCTGAACAGCTACAGTGTACTTTTATCTGATAAATACATAAATAAAAAAATAAATAAATAAATAAACATTTTTAAAAATGTATAAGAAATAAAGACCAGGCAGGCCTGCCATCCTTATCTCTGTCTCTCTGTCTGTCTGTCTGTCTGATCCACTGGAACTGGAGATGGGCCACCATAAGGTGCTGGTAGTTTATCCCAGGTTCTCTGAAAGAGGAGACTATGCTGTTAATTGTTGAGCCCTCTCAGTGGCCCCACCCATCTTTAATTTTTAGAAGTATATGTGAGGCTGTGTTTATGTACATCATATGCAGACCATAAGAGGGATTTAGATTCTCCAGAATCTGACACCCTCTTTTGGAGTGTCTGAAGACAGCTACAGTGTACTTATATCTAATAAATACATAAATAAATATATAAATAAACATTTTTTTAAAAAGGATAAGAAAGAAAGAAAGACCAGGCAGGCCTGCCATCCTTATCACTGTCTCTATGTCTGTCTGTCTGATCCCCTGGAACTGGAGATGGGCCACCATATACTTGCTGGTAGTTGATCCCAGGTACTCTGTAAGAGGAGACAATGCTATTAATTGTTGAGGTTTTAGAGTGGCCCCACCCTTCTTTAAATTTTTAGAAGTATATGTGAGGCTGTGTTTATGTACATCATATGCAGACCATAAGAGGGATTTAGATTCTCCAGAATCTGACACCCTCTTCTGGAGTGTCTGAACAGCTAGAGTGTACTTATTTCTACTAAATACATAAATAAATAAATAAATAAATAAATAAATAAATAAATAAATAAACATTTTTTAAAAAGGATAATACAGAAAGAAAGACCTGGCACGCCTGCCATCCATATCTCTGTCTGTCTGTCTGTCTGTCTGTCTATCTGAACTCTGGGAACTGGAGATGGGCCAAGAATAGTTGCTGGTAGTTGATCCCAGGTTCTCTGGAAGAGGAGTCAGTGCTGTTAATTCTTGAGCCCTTTCAGTGGCCCCACCCATCTTTAAATTTTTAGAAGTATATGTGAGGCTGTGTTTATGTACATCATATGCAGACCATAGGAGGGATTTAGTTTCTCCAGAATCTGACACCCTCTTCTGGAGTGTCTGAACAGCTACAGTGTACTTATATCTAATAAATAAATAAATAAATAAATGAATAAATAAATAAATAAATGAATAAATAAATAAATAAATAAATAAATAAACAAACATTTTTTTAAAAAAAGGATAAGAAAGAAAGAAAGTCCAGGCAGGCCTGCCATCCTTATCACTGTCTGTCTGTCGGTCTGTCTGATCCCCTGGAACTGGAGATGGACCACCATATAGTTGCTGGTAGTTGATCCCAGGTTATCTATAAGACGAGACAATGCTGTTAGTTGTTGAGCCCTTTCAGTGTCCCCACAGATCTTTTAATTTTTAGAAGTATATGTTAGGCTATGTTTATGTACATCATATGGAGACATTAAGAGGGAGTTAGATTCTCCAGAATCTGACACCCTCTACTGTAGTGTCTGAACAGCTACAGTGTACTTATATCTAATAATTACATAAATAAATAAATAAATAAATAAATAAATAAATAAATAAATAAATATTTTTTAAAAAGGATAAGTAAGAAAGAAAGAAAGACCAGGCAGGCCTGCCATCCTTATCTCTGTCTGTCTGTCTGTCTGTCTGATCCCCTGGAACTGGAGATGGGCCACTTTGTAGGTGCTGGAGGTTGATCCCAGGTTCTCTGGAAGAGGAGACAATGCTGTTCATTGTTGAGTCCTTTCAGTGGTCTTTTAATTTTTTAAGTATATGTGAGGCTGTGTTTATGTACATCATATTCAGACCATAAGAGGGATTTAGATTCTCTAGAATATGACACCCTCTTCTGGAGTGTCTGAAGACGGCTACAGTGTAGTTATATCTAATAAATAAATAAATAAATAAATAAATAAATAAATAAATAAATAAACATTTTTTAAAAAGTATAAGAAATAAAGATAGACCAGGCAGGCCTGCCATCTTTATCTCTGTCTCTCTGTCTGTCTGTCTGTCTGTCTGATCCTCTGGAACTGGAGATGGGCCACCATAAGGTGCTGGTAGTTTATCCCAGGTTCTCTGAGAGAGGAGACAATGCTGTTAATTGTTGAGCTCTCTCAGTGGCCCCACACATCTTTAAATTTTTAGAAGTATATGTGAGGCTTTGTTTATGTACATCATATGCAGACCATAAGAGGGATTTAGATTCTCCAGAATCTGACACCCTCTTCTGGAGTGTCTGAAGACAGCTACAGTGTACTTATATCTAATAAATACATAAATAAATATATAAATAAACATTTTTTTTAAAGGATAAGAAAGAAAGAAAGACCAGGCAGGCCTGCCATCCATATCTCTGTCTGTCTGTCTGTCTGTCTATCTGATCCCTGGGAACTGGAGATGGGCCACGAATAGTTGCTGGTAGTTGATCCCAGGTTCTCTCTAAGAGGAGACAATGCTGTTAATTGTTGAGCCCTTTCAGTGGCGCCACCCATCTTTAAATATTTAGAAGTATATGTGAGGCTGTGTTTATGTACATCATATTTAGACCATAGGAGGGATTTAGATTCTCCAGAATCTGACACCCCCTTCTGGAGTGTCTGAAGACAGCTACAGTGTAGTTATATCTAATAAATAAATAGATAAATAAATAAATAAATAAATAAACATTTTTTAAAAAGGATAAGAAAGAAAGAAAGACCAGGCAGGCCTGCCATCCATATATCTGTCTGTCTGTCTGTCTGTCTATCTGATCCCCGGGAACCGGAGATGGGCCACCATATAGTTGCTGGTAGTTGATCCAAGGTTTTCTGGAAGAGGAGACAATGCTGTTAATTGTTGAGCCCTTTCAGTGGCCCCACACTTCTTTAAATATTTAGAAGTATATGTGAGGCTGTGTTTATGTACATCATATTCAGATTATAAGAGGATTTAGATTCTCCAGAATCTGACATCATATACTGGAGTGTCTGAAGACAGCTACAGTGTACTTATATATAATAAATAAATAAATAAATAAATAAATAAATAAATAAATAAATAAACATTTTTGAAAAAGGATAAGAAAGAATGTAAGACCAGGCAGGCCTGCCATCCTTATCTCTGTCTGTCTTTCTGTCTGTCTGTCTGTCTGATCCACTGGAACTGGAGTTGGGCCACCTTATAGTTGCTGGTAGTTGATCCCAGGTTCTCTGGAAGAGGAGACAATGCTGTTAATTGTTGAGCCCTTTCAGTGGCCCCACCCATTTTTAATTTTTAGAAGTATATGTGATGCTGTGTTTATGTACATCATATTCAGACCATAAGAGGGATTTAGATTCTCTAGAATCTGTCATCCTCTTCTGGAGTGTCTAAAGACGGGTGTAGTGTACTTATATCTAATAAATACATAAATAAATAAATAAATAAACATTTTTTAAAAAGTATAAGAAATAAAGAAACACCAGGCAGTCCTGTCATCTTTATCTCTGTCTCTCTGTCTGTCTGTCTGTCTGATCCACTGAAACTGGAGATGGGCCACCATAAGGTGCTGGTAGTTGATCCCAGGTTCTCTGAAAGAGGAGACAATGCTGTTAATTGTTGAGCCCTCTCAGTGGCCCCACACATCTTTAAATTTTTAGAAGTATATGTGAGGCTGTGTTTATGTACATCATATGCAGACCATAAGAGGGATTTAGATTCTCCAGAAAATGACACCCTCTTCTGGAGTGTCTGAAGACAACTACAGTGTACTTATATCTAATAAATACATAAATAAATATATAAATAAACATTTTTTTAAAAAGGATAAGAAAGAAAGAAAGACCAGGCAGGCCTGCCATACTTATCTCTGTCTGTCTGTCTGTCTGATCCCCTCGACCTGGAGATGGGCCACCATATAGTTGCTGTTGGTTGATCCCAGGTACTCTGGAAGAGGAGACATTGCTGTTAATTGTTGAGCTTTTAGAGTGGCCCCACTCTTCTTTAAATTTATAGAAATATATGTGAGGCTCTGTTTATGTACATCATATGCAGACCATAAGAGGGATTTAGATTCTCCAGAATCTGACACCCTCTTCTGGAGTGTCTGAACAGCTACAGTGTACTTATATCTAATAAATAAATAAATAAATAAATAAATAAATAAATAAATAAATAAATAAACAAACATTTAAAAAAAAAGGATAAGAAAGAAAGAAAGGCCAGGAAGACTGCCATCCTTATCACTGTCTGTCTGTCTGTCTTCTGATCCCCTGGAACTGGAGATGGACCACCATATAGTTGCTGGTAATTGATTCCAGGTTCTCTATAAGAGGAGACAATGCTGTTAATTGTTGAGCCCTTTCAGTGTCCCCACAGATCTTTTAATTTTTAGAAGTATATGTTAGGCTGTGTTTATGTACATCATATGCAGACCATAAGAGGGATTTAGATTCTCCAGAATCTGACACCCTTTTCTGGAGTGTCTGAACAGCTACAGTGTACTTATATCTAATAAATTCAGAAATAAATAAATAAATAAACATTTTTTAAAAAGTATAAGAAATAAAGAAAGACCAGGCAAGCCTGCCATCCTTATCTCTGTCTCTCTGTCTGTCTGTCTGTCTTTTCCACTGGAACTGGAGATGGCCCACCATAAGGTTCTGGTAGTTTATCCCAGGTTCTAGGAAAAAGGAGACAATGCTGTTAATTGTTGAGCCCTCTCAGTGGCCCCACACATCTTTAAATTTTTAGAAGTATATGTGAGGCTGTGTTTATGTACATCATATGCAGACCATAAGAGGGATTTAGATTCTCCAGAATCTGACACCCTCTTCTGGAGTGTCTGAAGACAGCTACAGTGTACTTATATCTAAGAAATACATAAATAAATATATAAATAAACATTTTTTTTAAAAAGGATAAGAATGAAAGAAAGACCATACAGGCCTGCCATCCTTAGCACTGTCTGTATGTCTGTCTGTCTGATCCCCTGGAACTGGAGATGGGCCACCATATAGTTGCTGGTAGTTGATCCCAGGTACTCTGGAAGAGGAGACAATGCTGTTAATTGTTGAGCTTTTAGAGTAGCCCCACCCTTCTTTAAATTTTTAGAAGTATATGTGAGGCTGTGTTTATGTACATCATATGCAGACAATAAGACGGATTTAGATTCTCCAGAATCTGACACCCTCTTCTGGAGTGTCTGAAGACAGCTACAGTGTACTTATATCTAAGAAATACATAAATAAATATATAAATAAACATTTTTTTAAAAAGGATAAGAATGAAAGAAAGACATTACAGGCCTGCCATCCTTAGCACTGTCTGTATGTCTGTCTGTCTGATCCCCTGGAACTGGAGATGGGCCACCATATAGTTGCTGGTAGTCGATCCCTGGTATTCTGGAAGAGGAGACAATGCTGTTAATTGTTGAGATTTTAGAGTGGCCCCACCCTTCTTTAAATTTTTAGAAGTATATGTGAGGCTGTGTTTAAGTACATCATATGCAGACCATAAGAGGGATTTAGATTCTCAAGAATATGACACCCTCTTCTGGAGTGTCTGAACAGCTACAGTGTACTTATATCTAATAAATACATAAATAAATAAATAAATAAATAAATAAATAAATAAATAAATAAATAAATAAACATTTTTTTAAAAGGATAAGACAGAAAGAAAGACCAGGCAGGCCTGCCATCCATATCTCTGTCTGTCTGTCTGTCTGTCTATCTGATCCCTGGGAACTGGAGATGGGCCACGAATAGTTGCTGGTAGTTGATCCCAGGTTCTCTGGAAGAAGAGACAATGCTGTTAGTTGTTGAGCCATTTCAGTGGCGCCACCCATCTTTAAATATTTAGAAGTATATGTGAGGCTGTGTTTATGTACATCATATGCAGACCATAAGAGGGATTTAGATTCTCAGAATCTGACACCCTCTTCTGGAGTGTCTGAAGACAGCTACAGTGTACTTATATCTAATAAATAAATAGATAAATAAATAAATAAATAAATAAATAAATAAATAAACCTTTTTGAAAAAGGAAAAGAAAGAAAGTAAGACCAGGCAGGCCTGCCATCCTTATCTCTGTCTGTCTGTCTGTCTGTCTGATTCCCTGGAACTGGAGATGTGCCACCATATAGTAGCTGGTAGTTGATCCAAGGTTCTCTGGAAGAGGAGACAATGCTGTTAATTGTTGAGCCCTTTCAGTGGCCCCACACTTTTTAAATATTTAGAAGTATATGTGAGGCTGTGTTTATGTACATCATATTCAGATTATAAGAGGATTTAGATTCTCCAGAGTCTGACACCCTCTTCTGGAGTGTCTGAAGACAGCTACAGTGTACTTATATCGAATAAATACATAAATAAATATATAAATAAACATTTTTTTAAAAAGGATAAGAAAGAAAGAAAGACCAGGCAGGCCTGCCATCCTTATCACTGTCTGTATGTCTGTCTGACTGATCCCCTGGAACTGGAGATGGGCCACCATATAGTTGCTGGTAGTTGATCCCAGGTACTCTGGAAGAGGAGACAATGCTGTTAATTGTTGAGCTTTTAGAGTAGCCCCACCCTTCTTTAAATTTTTAGAAGTATATGTGAGGCTGTGTTTATGTACATCATATGCAGACAATAAGACGGATTTAGATTCTCCAGAATCTGACACCCTCTTCTGGAGTGTCTGAACAGCTACAGTGTACTTATATCTACTAAATAAATAAATAAATAAATAAATAAATAAATAAATAAATAAATAAATAAATAAACATTTTTTAAAAAGGATAAGACAGAAAGAAAGACCAGGCAGGCCTGCCATCCATATCTCTGTCTGTCTGTCTGTCTGTCTATCTGATCCCTGGAAACTGGAGATGGGCCACGAATAGTTGCTGGTAGTTGATCCCAGGTTCTCTGGAAGAGGAGACAATGCTGTTAATTGTTGAGCCCTTTCAGTGGCGCCACCCATCTTTAAATATTTAGAAGTATATGTGAGGCTGTGTTTATGTACATCATATGCAGACCATAAGAGGGATTTAGATTCTCCAGAATCTGACACCCTCTTCTGGAGTGTCTGAAGACAGCTACAGTGTACTTATATCTAATAAATAAATAGATAAATAAATAAATAAATAAATAAACATTTTTTAAAAAGGATAAGAAAGAAAGAAAGACCAGGCAGGCCTGCCATCCATATGTCTGTCTGTCTGTCTGTCTGTCTATCTGATCCCCGGGAACTGGAGATGGGCCACCATATAGTTGCTGGTAGTTGATCCAAGGTTCTCTGGAAGAGGAGACAATGCTGTTAATTGTTGAGCCCTTTCAGTGGCCCCACACTTCTTTAAATATTTAGAAGTATATGTGAGGCTGTGTTTATGTATATCATATTCACATTATAAGAGGATTTAGATTCTCCAGAATCTGACACCCTATACTGGAGTGTCTGAAGACAACTACAGTGTACTTATATATAATAAATACATAAATAAATAAATAAATAAATAAATAAATAAATAAACATTTTTTTAAAAAGGATAAGAAAGAAAGTAAGACCACGCAGGCCTGCCATCCTTATCTCTGTCTCTCTGTCTGTCTGTCTGTCTGATCCCCTGGAACTGGAGATGGGCTACCATAAAGTTGCTGGTAGTTGATCCCAGGGTTCTGGAAGAGGAGACAATGCTGTTAATTGTTGAGCCCTATCAGTGGCCCTGCCCATCTTTAAATATTTAGAAGTATATGTGAGGCTGTGTTTATGTACATCATATGCAGACCATAAGAGGGATTTAGATTCTCCAGAATCTGACACCCACTTCTGGAGTGTCTGAAGACAGCTACAGTGTACTTAATTCTAATAAATACATAAATAAGTAAATAAATAAACATTTTTTAAAAAGGATAAGAAAGAATATAAGACCAGGCAGGCCTGCCATCCTTATCTCTGTCTGTCTGTCTGTCTGTCTACCTGATCCCCTGGAACTGTAGATGGGCCACCATATAGTTGCTGGTAGTTGATCCCAGGTTCTCTGGAAGAGGAGACAATGCTGTAAATTGTTGAGCCCTTTCAGTGGCTCCACCCATTTTTAATTTTTAGAAGTATATGTGATGCTGTGTTTATGTACATCATATTCAGACCATAAGAGGGATTTAGATTCTCTATAATCTGTCACCCTCTTGTGGAGTGTCTGAAGACGGCTACAGTGTACTTATATCTAATAAATACATATATGAATAAATAAATAAATAAACATTTTTTAAAACGAATAAGAAATAAAGAAAGACCAGGCAGGCCTGCCATCCTTATCTCTGTCTCTCTGTCTGTCTGTCGGTCTGATCCACTGGAACTGGAGATGGGCCACCATAAGGTGCTGGTAGTTGATCCCAGGTACTCTGGAAGAGGAGACAATGCTGTTAATTGTTGAGCTTTTAGAGTGGCCCCACCCTTCTTTAAATTTTTAGAAGTATATGTGAGGCTGTGTTTATGTACATCATATGCAGACCATAAGAGGGATTTAGATTCTCCAGAATCTGACACCCTCTTCTGCAGTGTGTGAACAGCTACAGTGTACTTATATCTAATAAATAATTAAATAAATAAATAAACAAACATTTTTTTTAAAAAAAGGATAAGAAAGAAAGAAAGACCAGGCAGGCCTGCCACCCTTATCACTGTCTGTCTGTCTGTCTGTCTGATCCCCTGGAACTGGAGATGGACCACCATAGAGTTGCTGGTAGTTGATCCCAGGTTCTCTATAAGAGGAGACAATGCTGTTAATTTTTGAGCCCTTTCAGTGGCCCCACACATCTTTTAATTTTTAGAAGTATATATTAGGCTGTGTTTATGTACATCATATGCAGACCATAAGAGGGATTTAGATTCTCCAGAATCTGACACCCTCTTCTGGAGTGTCTGAACAGCTACAGTGTACTTATATCTAATAAATGAATAAATAAATAAATAAATAAATAAATAAATAAATAAATAAATAAACATTTTTTAAAAAGGATATGACAGAAAGAAAACCAGGCAGGCCTGCCATCCATATCTCTGTCTGTCTGTCTGTCTGTCAATCTGATCCCTGGGAACTGGAGATGGGCCACGAATAATTGCTGGTAGTTGATCCCAGGTTCTCTGGAAGAGGAGACAATGCTGTTAATTGTTGAGCTTTTAGAGTGGCCCCACCCTTCTTTAAATTTTTAGAAGTATATGTGAGGCTGTGTTTATGTACATCATATGCAGACCATAAGAGGGATTTAGATCCTCCAGAATATGACACCCTCTTCTAGAGTGTCTGAAGACAACTACAGTGTACTTATATCTAATAAATACATAAATAAATAAATAAACATTTTTTAAAAAGAATAAGAAAGAAAGAAAGACCAGGCAGGCCTGCCACCTTGTCTGTCTGTCTGTCTGTCTGTCTGTCTGTCTATCTGTCAGATACCCTGGAACTGGAGATGGGCCACCATATAGTTGCTGGTAGTTGATCCCAGGTTCTCTGGAAGAGGAGACAATGCTGTTAGTTGTTGAGCCCTTTCAGTGGCACCACCCATCTTTAAATTTTTAGAAGTATATGTGAGGCTGTGTTCATGTACATCATATGTAGACCATAAGAGGGATATTGATTCTCCAGAATCTGCACCGTCTTCTGGAGAGTCTGAAGACAGCTACAGTGTACTTATATCTTAAATACATAAATAAATAAATAAATGAATAAATGAATAAATAAATAAATAAATAAACATTTTTTTAAAAGGATAAGAAAGAAAGAAAAATCAGGCAGGCCTGCCATCCTTATCTCTGTCTGTCTGTCTGTCTGTCTTATCCCCTGGAACTTGAGATGGGCCACCATATAGTTGCTGGTAGTTGATCCCACGTTCTCTGGAAGAAGAGACAATGCTGTTAATTGTTGAGCCCTTTCAGTGGGCCCACCCATCTTTAAATTTTTAGAAGTATATGTGAGGCTGTGTTTATGTACATCATATGCAGACCATAAGAGGGATTTAGATTCTCCAGAAGATGACACCCTCTTCTAGAGTGTCTGAAGACAGCTACAGTGTACTTATATCTAATAAATAAATAAATAAATAAATAAATAAATAAATAAACATTTTTTTTTTAAAGTATAAGAAAGAAAGAAAGACCAGGCAGGCCTCCATCCTTATCTCTGTCAGTCTGTCTGTCTGTCTGTCTGATCCCTTGGAACTGGAGATGGGCCACCATATAGTTGCTGTTAGTTGATCCCAGGTTCTCTGGAAGAAGAGACAATGCTGTTAATTATTGAGCCCTTTCAGTGGCTCCACCTATCTTTAAATTTTTAGAAGTATATGTTAGGCTGTGTTTATGTACATCATATGCAGACCATAAGAGGGATTTAGATTCTCCAGAATCTGACACCCTCTTCTGGAGTGTCTGAAGACAACTACAGTGTACTTATATCTAATAAATAAATAAATAAATAAATAAATAAATAAATAAATAAATAAATAAACATTATTTTAAAAGGATAAGAAAGAAAGAAAAACCAGGCAGGCTTGCCCTCCTTATCTCTGTCTGTCTGTCTGTCTGTCTGATCCCCTGGAACTGGAGATGGGCCACCATATAGTTGCTGGTAGTTGATCCCAGGTTCTCTGGAAGAAGAGACAATGCTGTTAATTGTTGAGCCCTTTCAGTGGCCCCACCCATCTTAAATTTTTAGAAGTGTATGTGAATCTGTGTTTATGTCCATCATATGCAGACCATAAGAGGGATTTATATTCTCCAGAATCTGACACCCTCTTCTGGAGTGTCTGAAGACAGCTACAGTGTACTTATATCTAATAAATCCATAAATAAATAAATAAATATTTTTTAAAAAGGATAAGAAAGAAAGAAAAACCAGGGAAGCCTGCCACCCTTGCCTGTCTGTCTCTTTGTCTGCCTGATCCCCTGGAACTGGAGATGGGCCACCATATAATTGCTGGTAGTTGATCCCAGGTTCTCTGGTAGAGGAGACAATGCTGTTAATTGTTGAGCCCTTTCAGTGGCCCCATACCTCTTTAAATTTTTAGAAGTATATGTGAGGCTGTGTTTATGTACATCATATGCAGACCATAAGAGGGATTTAGATTCTCCAGAATCTGACACCCTCTTCAGGAGTGTATGAAGACAGCTACAGTGTACTTATATATAATAAATAAATAAATAAATAAATAAATAAACATTTTTTTTAAAAGTATAAGAAAGAAAGAAAGACCACGCAGGCCTCCATCCTTATCTCTGTCTGTCTGTCTGTCTGTCAGATCCCCTGGGAGTGGAGATGGGCCACCATATAGTTGCTGGTAGTTTATCCAAGGTTCTCTGGAAGAGGAGACAATGCTGTTAATTGTTGATCCCTTTCTGTGGCCCCACCCATCTTTAAATTTTTAGAAGTATATGTGAGGCTGTGCTTATGTACATCATATGCAGACCCTAAGAGGGATTTAGATTCTCCAGAATCTGACACCCTCTTCTGGAGTGTCTGAAGACAGCTACAGTGTACTTATATCTAATAAATCCATAAATAAATAAATAAATAAATAAATAAATAAATAAATAAACGAACATTTTTTAAAAAGGATAAGAAAGAAAGAAAAATCAGGCAGGCCTGCCATCCTTATCTCTGTCTGTCTGTCTGTCTGTCTTATCCCCTGGAACTTGAGATGGGCCACCATATAGTTGCTGGTAGTTGATCCCACGTTCTCTGGAAGAAGAGACAATGCTGTTAATTGTTGAGCCCTTTCAGTGGGCCCACCCATCTTTAAATTTTTAGAAGTATATTTGAGGCTGTGTTTATGTACATCATATGCAGACCATAAGAGGGATTTAGATTCTCCAGAAGATGACACCCTCTTCTAGAGTGTCTGAAGACAGCTACAGTGTACTTATATCTAATAAATAAATAAATAAATAAATAAATAAATAAATAAATAAATAAATAAACATTTTTTTAAAAGTATAAGAAAGAAAGAAAGACCAGGCAGGCCTCCATCCTTATCTCTGTCAGTCTGTCTGTCTGTCTGTCTGATCCCTTGGAACTGGAGATGGGCCACCCTATAGTTGCTGTTAGTTGATCCCAGGTTCTCTGGAAGAAGAGACAATGCTGTTAATTGTTGAGCCCTTTCAGTGGCTCCACCTATCTTTAAATTTTTAGAAGTATATGTTAGGCTGTGTTTATGTACATCATATGCAGACCATAAGAGGGATTTAGATTCTCCAGAATCTGACACCCTCTTCTGGAGTGTCTGAAGACAACTACAGTGTACTTATATCTAATAAATAAATAAATAAATAAATAAATAAATAAATAAATAAATAAACATTATTTTAAAAGGATAAGAAAGAAAGAAAAACCAGGCAGGCCTGCCCTCCTTATCTCTGTCTGTCTGTCTGTCTGTCTGATCCCCTGGAACTGGAGATGGGCCACCATATAGTTGCTGGTAGTTGATCCCAGGTTCTCTGGAAGAAGAGACAATGCTGTTAATTGTTGAGCCCTTTCAGTGGCCCCACCCATCTTAAATTTTTAGAAGTGTATGTGAATCTGTGTTTATGTCCATCATATGCAGACCATAAGAGGGATTTATATTCTCCAGAATCTGACACCCTCTTCTGGAGTGTCTGAAGACAGCTACAGTGTACTTATATCTAATAAATCCATAAATAAATAAATAAACATTTTTTAAAAAGGGTAAGAAAGAAAGAAAAACCAGGGAGGCCTGCCACCCTTGCCTGTCTGTCTCTTTGTCTGCCTGATCCCCTGGAACTGGAGATGGGCCACCATATAATTGCTGGTAGTTGATCCCAGGTTCTCTGGTAGAGGAGACAATGCTGTTAATTGTTGAGCCCTTTCAGTGGCCCCACACCTCTTTAAATTTTTAGAAGTATATGTGAGGCTGTGTTTATGTACATCATATGCAGACCATAAGAGGGATTTAGATTCTCCAGAATCTGACACCCTCTTCAGGAGTGTATGAAGACAGCTACAGTGTACTTATATATAATAAATAAATAAATAAATAAATAAATAAATAAACATTTTTTTTAAAGTATAAGAAAGAAAGAAAGACCACGCAGGCCTCCATCCTTATCTCTGTCTGTCTGTCTGTCTGTCAGATCCCCTGGGAGTGGAGATGGGCCACCATATAGTTGCTGGTAGTTTATCCAAGGTTCTCTGGAAGAGGAGACAATGCTGTTAATTGTTGATCCCTTTCTGTGGCCCCACCCATCTTTAAATTTTTAGAAGTATATGTGAGGCTGTGCTTATGTACATCATATGCAGACCATAAGAGGGATTTAGATTCTCCAGAATCTGACACCCTCTTCTGTAGTGTCTGAAGATAGCTACAGTGTACTTATATCTAATAAATACATAAATAAATAAATAAATAAATAAATAAACAAACAAACATTTTTTAAAAAGGATAAGAAAGAAAGAAAGACCAGGCAGGGCTGCCATCCTTATCTTTGTCTGTCTGTCTGTCTCTCTGTTTGTCTGTCTGTCTGATCTCCTGGAACTGGAGATGGGCCACCATTTTGTTGCTGGTAGTTGATCCTTGGTCTTCTGAAGAGGAGACAATGCTGTTAATTGTTCAGCCCTTTCAGTGGCCCCACCCATCTTTATAATTTCTAGAAGTAAATGTGATGCTGTGTTTATGTACATCATATTCACACCATTAAAGAGGGATTTATATTCTCCAGAATCTGACACCGTCTTTTGGAGTGTCTATGACAGATACAGTGTACTTATATCTAATAAATACATAAATAAAGAAATAAACATTTTTTTAAAACGATAAGAAAGAAAGAAAGACCAGGCAGGCCTGCCATCCTTATCTCTGTCTGTCTGTCTGTCTGTCTGATCCTCTGGAACTGGAGATGGGCCACCATAGAGTTGCTTGTAGTTGATCCCACGTTCTCTGGAAGAGGAGACAATGCTGTTAATTGTTGAGCCCTTTCAGTGGCCCCACCCATCTTTAAATTTTTAGAAGTATATGCGAGGCTGTGTTTATGTACCGATTATGCAGACCATAAGAGGGATTTAGATTCTCCAGAATCTGACAACCTCTTCTGGAGTGTCTGAAGATAGCTACAGTGTACTTATATCTAATAAATAAATAAATAAATAAATAAATAAATAAATAAATAAATAAAAATTTTTTAAAAAGGATAAGAAAGAAAGAAAGACCAGGCAGGGCTGCCATCCTTATCTTTGTCTGTCTGTCTGTCTCTCTGTTTGTCTGTCTGTCTGATCTCCTGGAACTGGAGATGGGCCACCATTTTGTTGCTGATAGTTGATCCCAGGTCTTCTGAAGAGGAGACAATGCTGTTAATTGTTCAGCCCTTTCCGTGGCCCCACCCATCTTTAAATTTCTAGAAGTAAATGTGATGCTGTGTTTATGTACATCATATTCAGACCCTTAAAGAGGGATTTATATTCTCCAGAATCTGACACCGTCTTTTGGAGTGTCTATGACGGATACAGTGTACTTATATCTAATAAATACATAAATAAAGAAATAAACATTTTTTTAAAAAGATAAGAAAGAAAGAAAGACCAGGCAGGCCTGCCATCCTTATCTCTGTCTGTCTGTCTGTCTGTCTGATCCTCTGGACCTGGAGATGGGCCACCATAGAGTTGCTTGTAGTTGATCCCAGGTTCTCTGGAAGAGGAGACAATGCTGTTAATTATTGAGCCCTTTCAGTGGCCCCACCCATCTTTAAATTTTTAGAAGTATATGCGAGGCTGTGTTTATGTACCGAATATGCAGACCATAAGAGGGATTTAGATTCTCCAGAATCTGACACCCTCTTCTGGAGTGTCTGAAGACAGCTACAGTGTACTTATATCTAATAAATTCATAAATAAACAAATGAACATTTTTAAAAAAGGATAATAAAGAAAGAGAGACCAGGCAAGCCTGCCATCCTTGTCTGTCTGTTTGTCTGATCCCCTGGAAATGGAGATGGGCCACCATATAATTGCTGGTAGTTGATCCCAGGTTCTCTGGAAGAGGAGTCAGTGCTGTTAATTGTTGAGCCATTTCAGTGGCCCCACCCATCTTTAAATTTTTAGAAGTATATGTGAGGCTGTGTTCATGTACATCATATGCAGACCATAAGAGGGATATAGATTCTCCAGAATCTGACACCCTCTTCGGTAGTGTTTGAAGACAGCTACAGTGTACTTAAATCTAATAAATACATACTTAAATAAATAAACATTTTTTAAAAAGGATAAGAAAGAATGAAAGACCAGGTAGGCCTGCCATCTTTAACTCTATCTGTCTGTATGTCTGTCTGTCTGTCTGATCCCCTGGAACTGGAGATGGGCCACCATATAGTTGCTGGTAGTTGATCCCAGGTTATCTATAAGAGGAGACAATGCTGTTAATTGTTGATCCCTTTCATTGGCCCCACACATGTTTAAATTTTTAGAAGTAAATGTGAGGCTGTGTTTATGTACATCATATGCAGACCATAAGAGGGATATAGATTCTCCAGAATCTGACACCCTCTTCTGGAGTGTCTGAAGACAGCTACAGTGTACTTATATCTAATAAATACATAAATAAATAAATAAATAAATAAATAAACAAACATTTTTTAAAAGGGATAAGAAAGAAAGAAAAACCAGGCAGGCCTGCCATCCTTGTCTGTCTTTCTCTCTGTCTGTCTGTCTTGCCTAGCCCCTTGAGTAGCCTAGCCTAGTCCCTTGCCTTGACTAGCCCAGCCCCTTGCCTAGCCTAGCCTAGCCCAGCCCTGCCTTGCCTAGCCCTGCCTATCCCTGTCTTTAACCAGGCTGGCCTCGATCTCAAAAACTGACTGCCTCTGCCTCCAGAGTGCTCTCATTAAGACCTCGAGCCACCACTGATTGTTGTGTTTTCTAAGTCTTACATAGGTATGGTCTGTTTCTCAGCTGTGAAACCCTAATTAACACGTGTAGTCTGTCCTAGGTCAGCCATAGCTACAGACTGAGGCCTTTTCTAAAACAAAACAAAAGAAAACAAAAAATAGAAATAATAAAATAAATAAATTAAGCAACCACATGATATCTTTTCTTTCTTTCAATGATACTCAGAGCTTGAAGCAGTTCACCCATGAGACCTCAGCTCCGGACATTGAGGCTCTTTCCCTAACAAGTATTATGGCTGAACCTGAGGTGTTCTACTGCTGATTTGTGTCCCCCACTTTAAAAAAATAGTTGTTTTCAAAGGCTGCAGGTTCTTAGCCCTGTTCCTTGTTACAGTTGAGTCACAGGCCTGAAAGTTCAGTGGTAGTTAAAGGCACTGAGAAGGGCTTCCTATAGACATCAAAGACCAAGTCTTTGTTTTTAAAAAGTTAATCTGGATTCCCCCACCCCCTGGCATCCTTAGAATTCCTAGAAAGGAAGGCAGGGACCTGGGCAGAAGGGTGCAAGGCTACTGGTGTTTGTAAGTGGTAACAGAAAGCTTTCTCTTGTTGGTACCCTACCCCAAGTTAAACTGTCACTTCTTTTTCCTAGTTGTTGTTTTGTCGGTTTGTATTCTCAACATAGACCCTTTTCCTTCCTAACCTTGGCTGTCCTGAACCTTACTGTCCTTGAACTCAGTGATTTGCCTGTCTTGCTGGGATGAAACTGTGAGCTACCATCCAGAAGGAAGCACCCTGCTGAGGTTAGATTGGGGTCTCTTCCATTTTCCTCTATGAACATGCATATGGCAGGCCTGATCTTTCTTTTTTACTTTTCCTTTTCTTTTTAAAGATTTATTTATTTATTATATTTAAGTATGCTGTAGCTATCTTCAGACAGTCCAGAAGAGGGTGTCAGATTCTGAAGAATCTAAATCATTCTTATTGTCTGCATATGATGTATATAAACACAGCCTCACATATACTCAAAAAAAAAGAAAGAAAAAAGATGTGGCTACCGAGAGGGCTCAACAATTAAGAGCATTGTCTCCTCTTCCAGAGAACCTGGGCTCAATTACCAGTATTATATATGGTGGCCCATCTCCAGTTCCAGGGGATCTAATACTCTGTTCTGGAGTCTGTGGGCACAGCATACACATGCAAAACATTCTTACACAATCATTGAGAGAGGAGAGAGAGGGGTTGAGAGAGAGGGGAGGTAATCATACCTCCTGACGAGTTTGAAGACCTGAGCTTCATCACTCACACAAATAAATAAATGCAAAATATTTTTTTATAAATAAACTCTGCCATTGCCCTTTAAAAATTCCTAGAAAACAAGTTTTATAAGCAACAGGTATATTTACTATATCTAAAGGACAGTCATGAGCATATTCAATAAATAGAAAAAGGCCTGTTAGTCTTAGAAATGGAAAAGACAAACCAAGGAAGGTTTGCAATTACATAATGAGGCAGCTCAGCCCAGCTCTAAGGTTGGAAATAAGACTCGAGAATAGGATACACCTGAAGACAGCCAGCCATTGTTTTTTGTTTTGGAGGCTGAAAGGATACACCTGAAGACAGCCAATGCTGTGTGATGGTGATCTGGTATTTTTTTTTTAATTTTTAAAAACTTTAACACTTTTTATAAAACTTTTATAAAAACTTTTTCTTTCTTTCTTTCTTTCCTCACCCTAGCCCCTACCCTAGCCCTGTCTTTCACCAGGGTGGCCTCGAACTCAGAAACTGACTGCCTCTACCTACAGAGTGCTCTCATTAAGAGCTTGAGCCACCACTGAATGTAGGGTTTTCTAAGCCTTACCTTGCTCTTGGTGTCTGTTCTCAGCTGTGAAACCCTAATTAACACAAGTAGGCAGTCCTGGGTCAGCCAGAGCTACAGACTGAGGACTTCTCTAAAAACAAATAAAACAAAACAAAACAACAAATAGAAATAATAAAATACATAAATTAAGAAACCACAGCATAGCTTTTCTCTCTCTAGGTGGTACTCAGAAATTCCAGCAGTTGGCCTGTGACACCTGAGCTCAGTATATGTGAGGCTGTGTTTATGTACATCATATGCAGACCATAAGAGGGATTTACATTCTCCAGAATCTGACACCCTCCTCTGGAGTGTCTGAAGACAGCTACAGTATACTTATATCTAAGAAATAAATAAATAAATAAATAAATAAATAAATAAATATTTTTTAAAAAGGTTAAGAAAGAATGAAAGACCAGGCAGGCCTGCCATCATTATCTCTGTCTGTCTGTCTGTCTGTCTGATCCCCTGGAACTGGAGATGGGCCACCTTGTAGGAGCTGGTAGTTGATCCCAGGTTCTCTGGAAGAGTAGACAATGCTGTTAATTGTTGAGCCCTTTCAGTGGCCCCACCCATTTTTAATTTTTAGAAGTATATGTGAGGCTGTGTTTATGTACATCATATTCAGAACATAAGAGGGATTTAGATTCTCCAGAATCTGACAACCTCTTCTGGAGTGTCTGAAACAGATACAGTTTACTTATATCTAATAAATACATATATAAAAATTAAATATTTTTAAAAAGGATAAGAAAGAAAGAAAGACCAGGCAGGCCTCCATCCTTAACTCTGTCTGTCTGTCTGTCTGTTTGATACCCTGGAACTGGAGATGGGCCACCATATAGTTGCTGGAAGTTGATCCCAGGCTCTCTGGAAGAGGAGACAATGCTGTTAATTGTTGAGCCATTTCAGTGGCCCCACCCATCTTTAAATTTTTAGAAGTAAAGTTGAGGCTGTGTTTATGTACATCATATGCAGACCATAAGATGGATTTAGATTCTCCAGAATCTGATACCCTCTTCTTGATTGTTTGAAGACAGCTACATTGTACTTGTATCTAATAAATACATAAATATATGAATAAACATTTTTTTAAAAGGATAAGAAAGAAAGAAAGACCAGGTAGGCCTGCCATCATTATCCTTGTCTGTCTGTCTGTCTGTCTGATCACCTGGAACTGGAGATGGGCCACCATATAGTTGCTGGTAGTTGATCCCAGGATCTCTGGTAGAGTTGACAATGCTGTTAATTGTTGAGACCTTTAAGTGGCCCCACACATATTTTAATTTTTAGAAGTATATGTGAGGCTGTGTTTATGTAATTCATATGCAGACCATAAGAGGGATATCGATACTCCAGAATCTGACACCCTCTTCTGGAGTGTCTGAAGATCGCTACAGTGTACTTATATCTAATAAATAAATAAATAAATAAATAAATAAATAAATAAATAAACAAACATTTTTTATAAAGGATAAGAAAGAAAGAAAGACCAGGCAGGACTGCCATCCTTATCTCTGTCTGTCTGTCTGTCTGTCTGATCCTCTGGAACTGGAGATGGGCCACCATAGAGTTGCTTGTAGTTGATCCCAGGTTCTCTGGAAAAGGAGACAATGCTTTTAATTGTTGAGCCCTTTCAGTGGGCCCACACATCTTTAAATTTTTAGAAGTATATGTGAGGCCGTGTTTATGTACATCATATGCAGACCATAAGAGGGATTTAGATTCTCCAGAATATGACACCATCTTCTAGAGTGTCTGAAGAGAGCTTCAGTGTACTTATATCTAATAAATACATAAATAAATAAATAAATAAATAAATAAATAAATAAACATTATTTTAAAAGGATAAGAAAGAAAGAAAAACCAGGCAGGCCTGCCCTCCTTATCTCTGTCTGTCTGTCTGTCTGTCTGATCAGCTGGAACTGGAGATGGGCCACCATATAGTTGCTGGTAGTTGATCCCAGGCTTTCTGGAAGAAGAGACAATGCTGTTAATTGTTGAGCCCTTTCAGTGGCCCCACCCATTTTAAATTTTTAGAAGTGTATGTTAATCTGTGTTTATGTCCATCATATGCAGACCATAAGAGGGATTTATATTCTCCAGAATCTGACACCCTCTTCTGGAGTGTCTGAAGACAGCTACAGTGTACTTATATCTTATAAATACATAAATAAATAAATAAACATTTTTTAAAAAGGATAAGAAAGAAAGAAAAACCAGGTAGGACTGCCACCCTTGTCTGTCTGTCTCTTTGTCTGCCTGATCCCCTGGAACTGGAGATGGGCCACCATATAGTTGCTGGTAGTTGATCCCAGGTTCTCTGTTAGAGGAGACAATGCTGTTAATTTTTGAGCCCTTTCAGTGCCCCCACACATCTTTAAATTTTTAGAAGTATATGTGAGGCTGTGTTTATGTACATCATATGCAGACCATAAGAGGGATTTAGATTCTCCAAAATCTGGCACCCTCTTCTGGAGTGTCTGAAGACAGCTACAGTGTACTTATATGTAATAAATACATAAATACATAAATAAATAAATAAATAAACATTTTTTTTAAAGTATAAGAAAGAAAGAAAGACCAGGCAGGCCTCCATTCTTATCTCTGTCTGTCTGTCTGTCTGTCTGATACCCTGGAACTGGAGATGGGCCACCATATAGTTGCTGGTAGTTTATCCAAGGTTCTCTGGAAGAGGAGACAATGCTGTTAATTGTTGATCCCTTTCTGTGGCCCCACCCATCTTTAAATTTTTAGAAGTATATGCGAGGCTGTGTTTATGTACATCATATGCAGACCATAAGAGGGATTTAGATTCTCCAGAATCTGACACCCTCTTTTGGAGTATCTGAAGATAGCTACAGTGTACTTATATCTAATAAATAAATAAATAAATAAATAAATAAATAAATAAATAAATAAACATTTTTTAAAAAGGATAAGAAAGAAAGAAAGACCAGGCAGGCCTGCCATCCTTATCTTTGTCTGTCTGTCTGTCTCTCTGTTTGTCTGTCTGTCTGATCTCCTGGAACTGGAGATGGGCCACCATTTTGTTGCTGGTAGTGAAAGACTCCAGGACTCCCAAAGGGAGGCACTTACTCAAGCCTCGGGTCAGCCGCGCACCCAAGAAGACACTGAGACCGAACTTAAGATGTATAGAGAGTAAGATTTAATACAGCAACGACAAGAAAGCACACAAAAAGCACATATACCAGATATCTGGGGTCTAAACTCATGCAGCCAGCAAGGTGCAGAGGAGATTCGGCAATTGGCCCAGACTTGTCACAGGCTTTTATAGGAGAAGGGTAAGGAGAAAAGTACAAGTTTTACGTCACCAAGGTGTTCTGCCAAGGAGCTTTACATAACCAAGGGGTCGTGTCCTATATTGTGGCAATGTACTCGATCTATTGGAACATTCTGGGGTAGTACCAGGAGGCCCCTATCTCAAAAATGTTCTTGGAACAGTCTTCAGTTAGGAGGGGTTGGACTGAGTTCGCTCCAGGAGACCCTTATCTCAGAAATGCTCCTGGAACCGTTCTCACTTGGGAGGGTTAGGACTCTGGGGTGAAGAGTTCAAGAATGTACTCTGAGGTAAAAAGTTCAGGTGTGTTCCGGGAACAACCTCTAGATGGGAGGGGTAAGAGAACTCTGAGTTGGAGAGTTCATGGAGAGTTCAGCTTTTCTTCTTTCATTCCCCCCTTCTTTTAGTGAATAGCTCTAATCTTAGAGCGAGTCCTGCATTTATCCCCCTCCACAGAGTCCAATCTCTTTCTGTTTTGTAACATCACTTTGGACAGGGAAGTCAAAAATAGACCGTTTTATAGTTCTAAGATCAACATCCATAGCTGTACATAACCAACAGGATTGAGTCATATTAGGATTAGTTCTAAAACTTAAGAAAGCTCTTAGTCTATGTGGCCATTGGGGAGGTCGTGTCCAGCAGGGGATGAGATGGCCACATTATTTTTGTGGTAGTTCTGATTTTTTAGATGGCGCTGTAGATGGCCTTCCTTAGCGTAGGCCTTGTGGCACAGGTGGCATTCATAGAGCCGGCCCCCTGTGTGCAGATGCATATGGTTTTTGAGGTCGTAGTTATGCAGGAAGCGGGCTGGACAGTGGGGGCATGAGTAGGGTCGCTCTCCTGTGTGCTCTCGCATGTGGATCTTCAGCTTATCATTCCTGGTGAAGCGGATACCGCAGACCTCACAGGCAAAAGGCTTTTCACCATTGTGGGTCCTTATGTGCCGAGGCAGTTTGCCTGCCCCGTGGATTATCTTGTGACAGACTGGGCACTCTTGGGGCATCTGTGAAAGGCGTTTAGGCACTAGCTTGTTTTGGTCATTTAGGCCTGGTGTCAGGGCATCCTGGTGCAGCGAACTTAGGTAAGCCCTCAGGTCAGGGTCAATGAGATCTTCATCTGAGCCCAGCTCTTCTGATGATAGTGGAGGTTCGTTACTCTGGGCCAGCCCGTAGCCTGGTGGGTTGAGCATTTTTGAGGTTGAGGCTGTGGGGGTGGCAGTGGCAAAAGCCTCCAGGTACTGTCGGGCTCGCTCACAGTCATCTTTATCTGGGCTGGGGGCTTCCAGTCCACTGCCTTGCAAAATCTCCAAGCAAGTAGTGACGACACATGGGATTTCCAGTAGCCGAGCAGCTTGGAGTACAGCCGGCACATTGGCGTTGCTGGTGGTCAGTGTGGCTGTGTAAGCAAACTCGAGCAGGGCACTTAGGGCCTCCGGCCCTACAAAGTTCAGCTCACACACACTGGCTTTTGCTCCCCCAGAAGCCGTTTCAACACTCTCTGTTTTTATTACTGTTCTCTCTCTCTCTTCTGTAAAGAGCCTCTTGAAGTAGTGGCTACAGGCAGCCAGCACAGCCCTGTGGGTTTGGTACTCAAAACCCTGTGTCCTGATGGTGAGGTCGCACAGATGACCCAGCTGGCGCTGCTCGTTTAGGCAGCTCAGGAGCTCGCTGCTGTGATCTGGGAATGGGATTCCAATTAGGTCATCCTCGGGGCTCCCCATCTTTTTCTTTTTAGTCGTTGGGTCTGTTTGCTGGAGCTGGGCAACAGAGCAGGGTGTAGAAAGAGTCAACACAGGGATCCAATATCCTGCTAGACTTAGTCAAGGGGGGGCGGTCCCCCATGTAGAATTTCATAAGAAGTAAGAACGAAACGTCCAGGTGTGTTTCGGACTCTGAGAAGCACAAAGAGAAGGAGGGTCACCCAGTCTTTACCGTCAGTCTCAATAGCTAGTTTAACAACATAGGTTAAGACAGTGATGGGCATAGGAGTCTCATAAAGGATCTTAAACAGAGTAAAACTGAATCAAGAAATAGGGCATAGGGAAGGAACACCAAGTCCATGCCAGTCTCCACGATTAATTTTATCAAGGTCTGTCTTAGAGTTTTAGACTAATTTTTATCTATCCTGAGCTCTGAGGTCTATACACACAATGTAATTTTTATTTGACCTCTAAATGCTTGGCCACACCCTGACTTACCTGGGCAACAAAGCAGGGCCATTATCTGACACTATTGCCTTTGGCACTCTGAACCTTGGAAAAATTTTCTTTAATAATCTTCATGATGACTATGTGAGCAGTCTCATTTATCCATATTGAGAACGTCTTCTGCAAATGTCAACAGCTTTCTTTGTTTGTATTGTTCCATACAGTGGCAAAAGCATACCTGCTGTCAGTGTCATTTATAAAGCTTGTATCAAAACCACAAGTTCAGCTTTCTGGGCTGAAGTCCCTTTAGGGAGGCTGCTGGCCTAGATCACCTGCTTTTTGTCCACTGCTGCACTGCTGTCCCCGCCTTCCGCTTACCTTTAACCATGAGGCCACTGCCATCCGTGTACCAGTTTAAACTTTCAGGCCAAGGCTGATTTGATCTTTACCTGCTGAGGTAAGTAGCCCCCTCTGTTGGTAGGTGGCCCCATGGATATGAGCTGCTTTCCATCTGCTACTGCTGCTCCTGTGACAAAGCTGCTGTCATCCGTGTACCAGGCAGGCACACCAAGGCTGATCAGTCAGATCTCTCCTTGTTCCAGTTTCATCAGCACATTGATGTACAGGAGTGGAGTCATCCGCCAAGGGGAGGTGGCAGGATTGAGGATGGCAGGTGGAGCAAAAGTTACTCAATCATTCAGCAACAAATTCTGGTAGTGGGTATAGTCACATGCTGACCCAGGGTAAGCTTGTCAGGGTCTTTAACAAGCAGGGCCATTGCAGCTCATCAACATATAAGGTAAAAGGCTTAGTCAAATCTGGCAAAGCCAGAGCGGGGGCTGCAAGCAGGGCTGCCTTTATGCTGTCAAAGGCTTTTTGGTGTTTCTCAGTCCAGGTGAATGGGACTTTTTCTTTAGTCCAGAGTCTGCAAAAGCCCACCGTCCCCAGAAACTCACGTACTTGGCGCGGGGTGGTGGGGGTTGGGATCAGCATCACAGTCTTTTTTCTTGGCTTCGGTGAGCCACCGCTTTCCGTCGTTTTGGCACCTCGGTAACTGAGCTTTCTTAGCCGATACCCGATACCCCAACTCACCCAGTTCATTCAGGAGCTTCTAGGAGGGCCAGAATTTCTTCTTTGTCTTTGATGTCTCTGCCTTCAGCCAACCGCAGGGCTTGGGTTAGCGCCAGGAGTTCAGCCTTCTGAGCCAAAGTTCCTTCTGCTAGAATGTCAGAGCAGTGATGAGTAGGTGAAGACTCAGCAGGTTAGCAGGGGAAGTGAAGGTCACTTGTTCTGTCAACAAAAAGCTCTAATAATGTGTCCATCAGTCAGGGAAACAATTGGATCATGTGTCCCTGACCAAAAGCCATTATGTGCAGACAAGCAGGCCATCCCTCAGTCACCAGGTCTAATTTTTCCAAGTGCCACTGGTCTTTTAGGGTCCCAATTTCTGAGTAAGAACCTCTTTGGCAATACTTTTGTTCTCAGTCACATTTAGGAGTCCCAAAGTTGGGGACAACATTAGGGCAGTCTCAATAGCATCTAAGGCCATCCAAGGTTGTTCTTTATTTCTTATACGAAGGGCTGTTTATCTTTTTAATGCAGCAAAACCTGGAATCCACAGTTTGCAAAGACCTGTAGTGTCCAGGGACCTTTTAAACTTGCTTTGCATTGGTCAGTGGAGGAATATGAAAACACAGTCTCTTTTTAGCTGCATCAACAGGTAGGCCACCAGTCTCTTTACTTATAGCCACGAACAGGTGAAGGGTTTTGTCTTGAGGGGGGGGCTCCTCTTCTTTTTGTTAGGACAGTCTCTCACCCAGTGCTCTTCTTTTTCAACAGCAAACACTCTGATCTTTAGCCAAAAGCTTTCTTTTTTCTTGTTGCCAGGTACTAAGTTTTCTAGTTTCCCTGACGTTTGTGACCAGCATTTCATTTCTCTTATCTTTTTTAGAAAATTTTCTGGCTCCTTATTTCTTACAGATCATCTCTAAGTGCTAGTATTATTAGCAAGTGTCACTTTGCTCGGTTCTAGTCTTTGTCATTTATCTCTCTTTGCTCCTATTTCTTAACTGCAATGGAGATCTCATAGAATGTCTCTCTTTCTATCTATATATATCTCTTTCTTGTCTTTGCTTACTTTGAATGTTATCTAATTATTACATCTATATTCTGTCACTTAACTTTTTTCATAGTTTACCTCTTTTTACTGTTAACCTATTTCTTTTGAGTCTGCTGAAGCTTTGCTCTCAGTTCTTCTTTGCAGACCTCTATCCTTCATCAGAGCCTGGCAGTTAGACTCGTAGGTGCTCCTTACCTTGTATATCTCCCTCACCGGAGCTTAAAACAGATTCACTGCTAGCAGCTCAGGGCGATGCCTGAGAAGAGAAAACACACGGGGCAGAGAAGGGGGTGCAGCTCTTACATCTGGCTGCACACTGATATCTCAAAATGAACACAATTTTTTCTGTTAACAGTTAACAAGAGACAGGATACAGGGGACAGGGAAATGAGAAGCAACCAGGGAACCTTGTGGCGTCCTCAGATCAGACGCGGCAACCTGCTGAACTCAAGCATACTAGTCAGCGGAGGGAAAGAAACTAACCAGGATTTTCTCAGTAACGGCGAATGGACAGGGAGGAGCCAAGCGCCGAGTCTCCGCCGCGCCACGGCGAAATGTGGGAGTGGCAAACAAACACTGGCAGGGAGGGGGAATTTAACCACTTGTTTTCCGGCATGGCTTGAGCCCCCGGAGGCGGCGGCGTCCGCCACCCCACACACAGGCATCCACGGAGCTCTCTTGGCCAGAGGCAACGGCGGCCTCCCGAGCTTTGGAAACGCAAGGCGCCTGCGCGGCAGGGCGGGGGAACTTCTCTGTGTGCCCCACGGCGGGCGCGCAGACACAAGGGAGTGCGGGCAGACTCCAGGGGGAAGCCAAAGGAGGGACGGCGGCCACAGTTGGCCCCTCCCCAGCTGTGGCAGGCTTCACGGCTATTCCGGGGCGCCAGGCGGGTCTGACAGGCCGCCGCACTTACTATCAGCATTTTACAACTCACTCGCAGGGCACAGACAGCCTCCGTTGCTGCTGTGTCTGCAGAACTCAGAACCTCAGCACCACTGCTGCAGCTCTGGATTTCAGAGCTCTTTTGAGCAGCCTGGGGAGGACCGGCCTGGTGGTTTTTTTTTCTCTTTTTTTCCTTTTTTTAAAACCATTGCTGACAAATTCTGTCCTGACGTCAGTCCAAGTCTACAGTCGGCAAAGGGTTAACACACACACACACACACACACAGTCTGTCACGTGACCAAAACACAACCAGCCAAACGCCACTTTCTGACGGGGTCGGATTCCACATTGACTCTTTTTCCTGATAGGGGTGGGATTCCACATCCACTCCCGCTCTGGCAGAGAGAACACTCTCTCTCTCTCCTTCACTCTGCCAGGCAACAGCCAGGTCTTTTTGACTGTTCTGTACCCTGGGCACTCCTTCCAGGGTCTCCCTTGAAACATCTTTTTGGGGTGCAGACTGTGAGGCCATAGACAGCCGTCCTCTCACAGCCACTGCCAGAATAAACCCACAATCTCAGAATACACAAATGCAGCAGTTCCACACTTACACACCCAGCAGATTGTCCCATTTCTAGAATAATAGCAAACACAACAAGAGCAGACACAAGACTTGAGACAAAAAGAAAAAACCAAAAACGGCGGCGACCTCGCGCGGCCACAGGCAACTTACAGAATCAGATGGCCTTTCCAAGGCCGGCCGGCTTAGACCTTCCACCAAAGTGATGGTCTCTCGGCCTTCAGAGGGGTCCGCCAAGCGTCCTTGGCCCTCCCCTTGTCTTCCTGGGGCGTCCCCCAGGGCGATCGGACGGTGGGCACCAGACACGTCTATCTCTACCCACCCCGCGCTCTCTATTGAGACCTGCCTGGTCTCAAGCTCCCGGAGCACGGTCTCTGGTGCTCGTACTGAGCACAGAGCGTCATGCAAAACCAGAACTTCGATCGCACCAGATACAGATTCAGATGGCCTCTCCAAGGCCCACAGATTGAGACTCTCCTGGTCTCCAGAAACAGAACACAGACACCAGACCAAACAGAACAGTAAATCTTACTTCTGAGTGGGTCCAGGACTTCTGGGTGGTCGCGCTGATTCCCGGCCAACGCACCAAATGAAAGACTCCAGGACTCCCAAAGGGAGGCACTTACTCAAGCCTCGGGTCAGCCGCGCACCCAAGAAGACACTGAGACCGAACTTAAGATGTATAGAGAGTAAGATTTAATACAGCAACGACAAGAAAGCACACAAAAAGCACATATACCAGATATCTGGGGTCTAAACTCATGCAGCCAGCAAGGTGCAGAGGAGATTCGGCAATTGGCCCAGACTTGTCACAGGCTTTTATAGGAGAAGGGTAAGGAGAAAAGTACAAGTTTTACGTCACCAAGGTGTTCTGCCAAGGAGCTTTACATAACCAAGGGGTCGTGTCCTATATTGTGGCAATGTACTCGATCTATTGGAACATTCTGGGGTAGTACCAGGAGGCCCCTATCTCAAAAATGTTCTTGGAACAGTCTTCAGTTAGGAGGGGTTGGACTGAGTTCGCTCCAGGAGACCCTTATCTCAGAAATGCTCCTGAAACCGTTCTCACTTGGGAGGGGTCGGACTCTGGGGTGAAGAGTTCAAGAATGTACTCTGAGGTAAAAAGTTCAGGTGTGTTCCGGGAACAACCTCTAGATGGGAGGGGTAAGAGAACTCTGAGTTGGAGAGTTCATGGAGAGTTCAGCTTTTCTTCTTTCAATCCCAGGTTCTCTGGAAGATGAGTCAGTGCTGTTAATTGTTGAGCCCTTTCAGTGGCCCCACCCATCTTTAAATTTTTAGAAGTATATGTGAGGCTGTGTTCATGTACATCATATGCAGACCATAAGAGGGATATAGATTCTCCAGAATCTGACACCCTCTTCGGGAGAGTTTGAAGACAGCTACAATGTACTTAAATCTAATAAATACATACTTAAATTAATAAACATTTTTTAAAAAGGATAAGAAAGAATGAAAGACCAGGTAGGCCTGCCATTCTTAACTCTATCTGTCTGTATGTCTGTCTGTCTGTCTGATCCCCTGGAACTGGAGATGGGCCACCATATAGTTGCTGGTAGTTGATCCCAGGTTCTCTATAAGAGGAGACAATGTTGTTAATTGTTGATCCCTTTCATTGGCCCCACACATCTTTAAATTTTTAGAAGTAAATGTGAGGCTGTGTTTATGTACATCATATGCAGACCATAAGAGGGATATAGATTCTCCAGAATCTGACACCCTCTTCTGGAGTGTCTGAAGACAGCTACAGTGTACTTATATCTAATAAATAAATAAATAAATAAATAAATAAATAAATAAACATTTTTTAAAAGGGATAAGAAAGAAAGAAAAACCAGGCAGGCCTGCCATCCTTGTCTGTCTTTCTCTCTGTCTGTCTGTCTTGCCTAGCCCCTTGAGTAGCCTAGCCTAGTCCCTTGCCTTGACTAGCCCAGCCCCTTGCCTAGCCTATCCCTGCCTATCCCTGTCTTTAACCAGGCTGGCCTCGAACTCAGAAACTGACTGCCTCTGCCTCCAGAGTGCTCTCATCAAGAGCTCGAGCCACCACTAACTGTTGGGTTTTCTAAGTCTTACATAGGTATGGTCTGTTTCTCAGCTGTGAAACCCTAATTAACACATGTAGTCTGTCCTAGGTCAGCCATAGCTACAGACTGAGGCCTTTTCTAAAACAAAACAAAAGAAAACAAAAAAATAGAAATAATAAAATAAATAAATTAAGCAACCACATGATATCTTTTCTTTCTTTCAATGATACTCAGAGCTTGAAGCAGTTCACCCATGAGACCTCAGCTCCGGACATTGAGGCTCTTTCCCTAACAAGTATTATGGCTGAACCTGAGGGGTTCTACTGCTGATTTGTGTCCCCCACTTTAAAAAAATAGTTGTTTTCAAAGGCTGCAGGTTCTTAGCCCTGTTCCTTGTTACAGTTGAGTCACAGGCCTGAAAGTTCAGTGGTAGTTAAAGGCACTGAGAAGGGCTTCCTATAGACATCAAAGACCAAGTCTTTGTTTTTAAAAAGTTAATCTGGATTCCCCCACCCCCTGGCATCCTTAGAATTCCTAGAAAGGAAGGCAGGGACCTGGGCAGAAGGGTGCAAGGCTACTGGTGTTTGTAAGTGGTAACAGAAAGCTTTCTCTTGTTGGTACCCTACCCCAAGTTAAACTGTCACTTCTTTTTCCTAGTTGTTGTTTTGTCGGTTTGTATTCTCAACATAGACCCTTTTCCTTCCTAACCTTGGCTGTCCTGAACCTTACTGTCCTTGAACTCAGTGATTTGCCTGTCTTGCTGGGATGAAACTGTGAGCTACCATCCAGAAGGAAGCACCCTGCTGAGGTTAGATTGGGGTCTCTTCCATTTTCCTCTATGAACATGCATATGGCAGGCCTGATCTTTCTTTTTTACTTTTCCTTTTCTTTTTAAAGATTTATTTATTTATTATATTTAAGTATGCTGTAGCTATCTTCAGACAGTCCAGAAGAGGGTGTCAGATTCTGAAGAATCTAAATCATTCTTATTGTCTGCATATGATGTATATAAACACAGCCTCACATATACTCAAAAAAAAAAGAAAGAAAAAAGATGTGGCTACCGAGAGGGCTCAACAATTAAGAGCATTGTCTCCTCTTCCAGAGAACCTGGGCTCAATTACCAGTATTATATATGGTGGCCCATCTCCAGTTCCAGGGGATCTAATACTCTGTTCTGGAGTCTGTGGGCACAGCATACACATGCAAAACATTCTTACACAATCATTGAGAGAGGAGAGAGAGGGGTTGAGAGAGAGGGGAGGTAATCATACCTCCTGACGAGTTTGAAGACCTGAGCTTCATCACTCACACAAATAAATAAATGCAAAATATTTTTTTATAAATAAACTCTGCCATTGCCCTTTAAAAATTCCTAGAAAACAAGTTTTATAAGCAACAGTTATATTTACTATATCTAAAGGACAGTCATGAGCATATTCAATAAATAGAAAAAGGCCTGTTAGTCTTAGAAATGGAAAAGACAAACCAAGGAAGGTTTGCAATTACATAATGAGGCAGCTCAGCCCAGCTCTAAGGTTGGAAATAAGACTCGAGAATAGGATACACCTGAAGACAGCCAGCCATTGTTTTTTGTTTTGGAGGCTGAAAGGATACACCTGAAGACAGCCAATGCTGTGTGATGGTGATCTGGTATTTTTTTTTTTTAATTTTTAAAAACTTTAACACTTTTTATAAAACTTTTATAAAAACTTTTTCTTTCTTTCTTTCCTCACCCTAGCCCCTACCCTAGCCCTGTCTTTCACCAGGGTGGCCTCGAACTCAGAAACTGACTGCCTCTACCTACAGAGTGCTCTCATTAAGAGCTTGAGCCACCACTGAATGTAGGGTTTTCTAAGCCTTACCTTGCTCTTGGTGTCTGTTCTCAGCTGTGAAACCCTAATTAACACAAGTAGGCAGTCCTGGGTCAGCCAGAGCTACAGACTGAGGACTTCTCTAAAAACAAATAAAACAAAACAAAACAACAAATAGAAATAATAAAATACATAAATTAAGAAACCACAGCATAGCTTTTCTCTCTCTAGGTGGTACTCAGAAATTCCAGCAGTTGGCCTGTGACACCTGAGCTCAGTATATGTGAGGCTGTGTTTATGTACATCATATGCAGACCATAAGAGGGATTTACATTCTCCAGAATCTGACACCCTCCTCTGGAGTGTCTGAAGACAGCTACAGTATACTTATATCTAAGAAATAAATAAATAAATAAATAAATAAATAAATATTTTTTTAAAAGGTTAAGAAAGAATGAAAGACCAGGCAGGCCTGCCATCATTATCTCTGTCTGTCTGTCTGTCTGTCTGATCCCCTGGAACTGGAGATGGGCCACCTTGTAGGAGCTGGTAGTTGATCCCAGGTTCTCTGGAAGAGTAGACAATGCTGTTAATTGTTGAGCCCTTTCAGTGGCCCCACCCATTTTTAATTTTTAGAAGTATATGTGAGGCTGTGTTTATGTACATCATATTCAGAACATAAGAGGGATTTAGATTCTCCAGAATCTGACAACCTCTTCTGGAGTGTCTGAAACAGATACAGTTTACTTATATCTAATAAATACATATATAAAAATTAAATATTTTTAAAAAGGATAAGAAAGAAAGAAAGACCAGGCAGGCCTCCATCCTTAACTCTGTCTGTCTGTCTGTCTGTTTGATACCCTGGAACTGGAGATGGGCCACCATATAGTTGCTGGAAGTTGATCCCAGGCTCTCTGGAAGAGGAGACAATGCTGTTAATTGTTGAGCCATTTCAGTGGCCCCACCCATCTTTAAATTTTTAGAAGTAAAGTTGAGGCTGTGTTTATGTACATCATATGCAGACCATAAGATGGATTTAGATTCTCCAGAATCTGATACCCTCTTCTTGATTGTTTGAAGACAGCTACATTGTACTTGTATCTAATAAATACATAAATATATGAATAAACATTTTTTAAAAAGGATAAGAAAGAAAGAAAGACCAGGTAGGCCTGCCATCATTATCCTTGTCTGTCTGTCTGTCTGTCTGATCACCTGGAACTGGAGATGGGCCACCATATAGTTGCTGGTAGTTGATCCCAGGATCTCTGGTAGAGTTGACAATGCTGTTAATTGTTGAGACCTTTAAGTGGCCCCACACATATTTTAATTTTTAGAAGTATATGTGAGGCTGTGTTTATGTAATTCATATGCAGACCATAAGAGGGATATCGATACTCCAGAATCTGACACCCTCTTCTGGAGTGTCTGAAGATCGCTACAGTGTACTTATATCTAATAAATAAATAAATAAATAAATAAATAAATAAACAAACATTTTTTATAAAGGATAAGAAAGAAAGAAAGACCAGGCAGGACTGCCATCCTTATCTCTGTCTGTCTGTCTGTCTGTCTGATCCTCTGGAACTGGAGATGGGCCACCATAGAGTTGCTTGTAGTTGATCCCAGGTTCTCTGGAAAAGGAGACAATGCTTTTAATTGTTGAGCCCTTTCAGTGGGCCCACACATCTTTAAATTTTTAGAAGTATATGTGAGGCCGTGTTTATGTACATCATATGCAGACCATAAGAGGGATTTAGATTCTCCAGAATATGACACCATCTTCTAGAGTGTCTGAAGAGAGCTTCAGTGTACTTATATCTAATAAATACATAAATAAATAAATAAATAAATAAATAAATAAATAAATAAACATTATTTTAAAAGGATAAGAAAGAAAGAAAAACCAGGCAGGCCTGCCCTCCTTATCTCTGTCTGTCTGTCTGTCTGTCTGATCAGCTGGAACTGGAGATGGGCCACCATATAGTTGCTGGTAGTTGATCCCAGGTTTTCTGGAAGAAGAGACAATGCTGTTAATTGTTGAGCCCTTTCAGTGGCCCCACCCATCTTAAATTTTTAGAAGTGTATGTGAATCTGTGTTTATGTCCATCATATGCAGACCATAAGAGGGATTTATATTCTCCAGAATCTGACACCCTCTTCTGGAGTGTCTGAAGACAGCTACAGTGTACTTATATCTTATAAATACATAAATAAATAAATAAACATTTTTTAAAAAGGATAAGAAAGAAAGAAAAACCAGGTAGGACTGCCACCCTTGTCTGTCTGTCTCTTTGTCTGCCTGATCCCCTGGAACTGGAGATGGGCCACCATATAGTTGCTGGTAGTTGATCCCAGGTTCTCTGTTAGAGGAGACAATGCTGTTAATTTTTGAGCCCTTTCAGTGCCCCCACACATCTTTAAATTTTTAGAAGTATATGTGAGGCTGTGTTTATGTACATCATATGCAGACCATAAGAGGGATTTAGATTCTCCAGAATCTGGCACCCTCTTCTGGAGTGTCTGAAGACAGCTACAGTGTACTTATATGTAATAAATACATAAATACATAAATAAATAAATAAATAAACATTTTTTTAAAAGTATAAGAAAGAAAGAAAGACCAGGCAGGCCTCCATTCTTATCTCTGTCTGTCTGTCTGTCTGTCTGATACCCTGGAACTGGAGATGGGCCACCATATAGTTGCTGGTAGTTTATCCAAGGTTCTCTGGAAGAGGAGACAATGCTGTTAATTGTTGATCCCTTTCTGTGGCCCCACCCATCTTTAAATTTTTAGAAGTATATGCGAGGCTGTGTTTATGTACATCATATGCAGACCATAAGAGGGATTTAGATTCTCCAGAATCTGACACCCTCTTTTGGAGTATCTGAAGATAGCTACAGTGTACTTATATCTAATAAATAAATAAATAAATAAATAAATAAATAAATAAATAAATAAACATTTTTTAAAAAGGATAAGAAAGAAAGAAAGACCAGGCAGGCCTGCCATCCTTATCTTTGTCTGTCTGTCTGTCTCTCTGTTTGTCTGTCTGTCTGATCTCCTGGAACTGGAGATGGGCCACCATTTTGTTGCTGGTAGTGAAAGACTCCAGGATTCCCAAAGGGAGGCACTTACTCAAGCCTCGGGTCAGCCGCGCACCCAAGAAGACACTGAGACCGAACTTAAGATGTATAGAGAGTAAGATTTAATACAGCAACGACAAGAAAGCACACAAAAAGCACATATACCAGATATCTGGGGTCTAAACTCATGCAGCCAGCAAGGTGCAGAGGAGATTCGGCAATTGGCCCAGACTTGTCACAGGCTTTTATAGGAGAAGGGTAAGGAGAAAAGTACAAGTTTTACGTCACCAAGGTGTTCTGCCAAGGAGCTTTACATAACCAAGGGGTCGTGTCCTATATTGTGGCAATGTACTCGATCTATTGGAACATTCTGGGGTAGTACCAGGAGGCCCCTATCTCAAAAATGTTCTTGGAACAGTCTTCAGTTAGGAGGGGTTGGACTGAGTTCGCTCCAGGAGACCCTTATCTCAGAAATGCTCCTGGAACCGTTCTCACTTGGGAGGGTTAGGACTCTGGGGTGAAGAGTTCAAGAATGTACTCTGAGGTAAAAAGTTCAGGTGTGTTCCGGGAACAACCTCTAGATGGGAGGGGTAAGAGAACTCTGAGTTGGAGAGTTCATGGAGAGTTCAGCTTTTCTTCTTTCATTCCCCCCTTCTTTTAGTGAATAGCTCTAATCTTAGAGCGAGTCCTGCATTTATCCCCCTCCACAGAGTCCAATCTCTTTCTGTTTTGTAACATCACTTTGGACAGGGAAGTCAAAAATAGACCGTTTTATAGTTCTAAGATCAACATCCATAGCTGTACATAACCAACAGGATTGAGTCATATTAGGATTAGTTCTAAAACTTAAGAAAGCTCTTAGTCTATGTGGCCATTGGGGAGGTCGTGGCCAGCAGGGGATGAGATGGCCACATTATTTTTGTGGTAGTTCTGATTTTTTAGATGGCGCTGTAGATGGCCTTCCTTAGCGTAGGCCTTGTGGCACAGGTGGCATTCATACAGCCGGCCCCCTGTGTGCAGATGCATATGGTTTTTGAGGTCGTAGTTATGCAGGAAGCGGGCTGGACAGTGGGGGCATGAGTAGGGTCGCTCTCCTGTGTGCTCTCGCATGTGGATCTTCAGCTTATCATTCCTGGTGAAGCGGATACCGCAGACCTCACAGGCAAAAGGCTTTTCACCATTGTGGGTCCTTATGTGCCGAGGCAGTTTGCCTGCCCCGTGGATTATCTTGTGACAGACTGGGCACTCTTGGGGCATCTGTGAAAGGCGTTTAGGCACTAGCTTGTTTTGGTCATTTAGGCCTGGTGTCAGGGCATCCTGGTGCAGCGAACTTAGGTAAGCCCTCAGGTCAGGGTCAATGAGATCTTCATCTGAGCCCAGCTCTTCTGATGATAGTGGAGGTTCGTTACTCTGGGCCAGCCCGTAGCCTGGTGGGTTGAGCATTTTTGAGGTTGAGGCTGTGGGGGTGGCAGTGGCAAAAGCCTCCAGGTACTGTCGGGCTCGCTCACAGTCATCTTTATCTGGGCTGGGGGCTTCCAGTCCACTGCCTTGCAAAATCTCCAAGCAAGTAGTGACGACACATGGGATTTCCAGTAGCCGAGCAGCTTGGAGTACAGCCGGCACATTGGCGTTGCTGGTGGTCAGTGTGGCTGTGTAAGCAAACTCGAGCAGGGCACTTAGGGCCTCCGGCCCTACAAAGTTCAGCTCACACACACTGGCTTTTGCTCCCCCAGAAGCCGTTTCAACACTCTCTGTTTTTATTACTGTTCTCTCTCTCTCTTCTGTAAAGAGCCTCTTGAAGTAGTGGCTACAGGCAGCCAGCACAGCCCTGTGGGTTTGGTACTCAAAACCCTGTGTCCTGATGGTGAGGTCGCACAGATGACCCAGCTGGCGCTGCTCGTTTAGGCAGCTCAGGAGCTCGCTGCTGTGATCTGGGAATGGGATTCCAATTAGGTCATCCTCGGGGCTCCCCATCTTTTTCTTTTTAGTCGTTGGGTCTGTTTGCTGGAGCTGGGCAACAGAGCAGGGTGTAGAAAGAGTCAACACAGGGATCCAATATCCTGCTAGACTTAGTCAAGGGGGGGCGGTCCCCCATGTAGAATTTCATAAGAAGTAAGAACGAAACGTCCAGGTGTGTTTCGGACTCTGAGAAGCACAAAGAGAAGGAGGGTCACCCAGTCTTTACCGTCAGTCTCAATAGCTAGTTTAACAACATAGGTTAAGACAGTGATGGGCATAGGAGTCTCATAAAGGATCTTAAACAGAGTAAAACTGAATCAAGAAATAGGGCATAGGGAAGGAACACCAAGTCCATGCCAGTCTCCATGATTAATTTTATCAAGGTCTGTCTTAGAGTTTTAGACTAATTTTTATCTATCCTGAGCTCTGAGGTCTATACACACAATGTAATTTTTATTTGACCTCTAAATGCTTGGCCACACCCTGACTTACCTGGGCAACAAAGCAGGGCCATTATCTGACACTATTGCCTTTGGCACTCTGAACCTTGGAAAAATTTTCTTTAATAATCTTCATGATGACTATGTGAGCAGTCTCATTTATCCATATTGAGAACGTCTTCTGCAAATGTCAACAGCTTTCTTTGTTTGTATTGTTCCATACAGTGGCAAAAGCATACCTGCTGTCAGTGTCATTTATAAAGCTTGTATCAAAACCACAAGTTCAGCTTTCTGGGCTGAAGTCCCTTTAGGGAGGCTGCTGGCCTAGATCACCTGCTTTTTGTCCACTGCTGCACTGCTGTCCCCGCCTTCCGCTTACCTTTAACCATGAGGCCACTGCCATCCGTGTACCAGTTTAAACTTTCAGGCCAAGGCTGATTTGATCTTTACCTGCTGAGGTAAGTAGCCCCCTCTGTTGGTAGGTGGCCCCATGGATATGAGCTGCTTTCCATCTGCTACTGCTGCTCCTGTGACAAAGCTGCTGCCATCCGTGTACCAGGCAGGCACACCAAGGCTGATCAGTCAGATCTCTCCTTGTTCCAGTTTCATCAGCACATTGATGTACAGGAGTGGAGTCATCCGCCAAGGGGAGGTGGCAGGATTGAGGATGGCAGGTGGAGCAAAAGTTACTCAATCATTCAGCAACAAATTCTGGTAGTGGGTATAGTCACATGCTGACCCAGGGTAAGCTTGTCAGGGTCTTTAACAAGCAGGGCCATTGCAGCTCATCAACATATAAGGTAAAAGGCTTAGTCAAATCTGGCAAAGCCAGAGCGGGGGCTGCAAGCAGGGCTGCCTTTATGCTGTCAAAGGCTTTTTGGTGTTTCTCAGTCCAGGTGAATGGGACTTTTTCTTTAGTCCAGAGTCTGCAAAAGCCCACCGTCCCCAGAAACTCACGTACTTGGCGCGGGGTGGTGGGGGTTGGGATCAGCATCACAGTCTTTTTTCTTGGCTTCGGTGAGCCACCGCTTTCCGTCGTTTTGGCACCTCGGTAACTGAGCTTTCTTAGCCGATACCCGATACCCCAACTCACCCAGTTCATTCAGGAGCTTCTAGGAGGGCCAGAATTTCTTCTTTGTCTTTGATGTCTCTGCCTTCAGCCAACCGCAGGGCTTGGGTTAGCGCCAGGAGTTCAGCCTTCTGAGCCAAAGTTCCTTCTGCTAGAATGTCAGAGCAGTGATGAGTAGGTGAAGACTCAGCAGGTTAGCAGGGGAAGTGAAGGTCACTTGTTCTGTCAACAAAAAGCTCTAATAATGTGTCCATCAGTCAGGGAAACAATTGGATCATGTGTCCCTGACCAAAAGCCATTATGTGCAGACAAGCAGGCCATCCCTCAGTCACCAGGTCTAATTTTTCCAAGTGCCACTGGTCTTTTAGGGTCCCAATTTCTGAGTAAGAACCTCTTTGGCAATACTTTTGTTCTCAGTCACATTTAGGAGTCCCAAAGTTGGGGACAACATTAGGGCAGTCTCAATAGCATCTAAGGCCATCCAAGGTTGTTCTTTATTTCTTATACGAAGGGCTGTTTATCTTTTTAATGCAGCAAAACCTGGAATCCACAGTTTGCAAAGACCTGTAGTGTCCAGGGACCTTTTAAACTTGCTTTGCATTGGTCAGTGGAGGAATATGAAAACACAGTCTCTTTTTAGCTGCATCAACAGGTAGGCCACCAGTCTCTTTACTTATAGCCACGAACAGGTGAAGGGTTTTGTCTTGAGGGGGGGGCTCCTCTTCTTTTTGTTAGGACAGTCTCTCACCCAGTGCTCTTCTTTTTCAACAGCAAACACTCTGATCTTTAGCCAAAAGCTTTCTTTTTTCTTGTTGCCAGGTACTAAGTTTTCTAGTTTCCCTGACGTTTGTGACCAGCATTTCATTTCTCTTATCTTTTTTAGAAAATTTTCTGGCTCCTTATTTCTTACAGATCATCTCTAAGTGCTAGTATTATTAGCAAGTGTCACTTTGCTAGGTTCTAGTCTTTGTCATTTATCTCTCTTTGCTCCTATTTCTTAACTGCAATGGAGATCTCATAGAATGTCTCTCTTTCTATCTATATATATCTCTTTCTTGTCTTTGCTTACTTTGAATGTTATCTAATTATTACATCTATATTCTGTCACTTAACTTTTTTCATAGTTTACCTCTTTTTACTGTTAACCTATTTCTTTTGAGTCTGCTGAAGCTTTGCTCTCAGTTCTTCTTTGCAGACCTCTATCCTTCATCAGAGCCTGGCAGTTAGACTCGTAGGTGCTCCTTACCTTGTATATCTCCCTCACCGGAGCTTAAAACAGATTCACTGCTAGCAGCTCAGGGCGATGCCTGAGAAGAGAAAACACACGGGGCAGAGAAGGGGGTGCAGCTCTTACATATGGCTGCACACTGATATCTCAAAATGAACACAATTTTTTCTGTTAACAGTTAACAAGAGACAGGATACAGGGGACAGGGAAATGAGAAGCAACCAGGGAACCTTGTGGCGTCCTCAGATCAGACGCGGCAACCTGCTGAACTCAAGCATACTAGTCAGCGGAGGGAAAGAAACTAACCAGGATTTTCTCAGTAACGGCGAATGGACAGGGAGGAGCCAAGCGCCGAGTCTCCGCCGCGCCACGGCGAAATGTGGGAGTGGCAAACAAACACTGGCAGGGAGGGGGAATTTAACCACTTGTTTTCCGGCATGGCTTGAGCCCCCGGAGGCGGCGGCGTCCGCCACCCCACACACAGGCATCCACGGAGCTCTCTTGGCCAGAGGCAACGGCGGCCTCCCGAGCTTTGGAAACGCAAGGCGCCTGCGCGGCAGGGCGGGGGAACTTCTCTGTGTGCCCCACGGCGGGCGCGCAGACACAAGGGAGTGCGGGCAGACTCCAGGGGGAAGCCAAAGGAGGGACGGCGGCCACAGTTGGCCCCTCCCCAGCTGTGGCAGGCTTCACGGCTATTCCGGGGCGCCAGGCGGGTCTGACAGGCCGCCGCACTTACTATCAGCATTTTACAACTCACTCGCAGGGCACAGACAGCCTCCGTTGCTGCTGTGTCTGCAGAACTCAGAACCTCAGCACCACTGCTGCAGCTCTGGATTTCAGAGCTCTTTTGAGCAGCCTGGGGAGGACCGGCCTGGTGGTTTTTTTTTCTCTTTTTTTCCTTTTTTTAAAACCATTGCTGACAAATTCTGTCCTGACGTCAGTCCAAGTCTACAGTCGGCAAAGGGTTAACACACACACACACACACACACAGTCTGTCACGTGACCAAAACACAACCAGCCAAACGCCACTTTCTGACGGGGTCGGATTCCACATTGACTCTTTTTCCTGATAGGGGTGGGATTCCACATCCACTCCCGCTCTGGCAGAGAGAACACTCTCTCTCTCTCCTTCACTCTGCCAGGCAACAGCCAGGTCTTTTTGACTGTTCTGTACCCTGGGCACTCCTTCCAGGGTCTCCCTTGAAACATCTTTTTGGGGTGCAGACTGTGAGGCCATAGACAGCCGTCCTCTCACAGCCACTGCCAGAATAAACCAACAATCTCAGAATACACAAATGCAGCAGTTCCACACTTACACACCCAGCAGATTGTCCCATTTCTAGAATAATAGCAAACACAACAAGAGCAGACACAAGACTTGAGACAAAAAGAAAAAACCAAAAACGGCGGCGACCTCGCGTCGCCCACAGGCAACTTACAGAATCAGATGGCCTTTCCAAGGCCGGCCGGCTTAGACCTTCCACCAAAGTGATGGTCTCTCGGCCTTCAGAGGGGTCCGCCAAGTGTCCTTGGCCCTCCCCTTGTCTTCCTGGGGCGTCCCCCAGGGCGATCGGACGGTGGGCACCAGACACGTCTATCTCTACCCACCCCGCGCTCTCTATTGAGACCTGCCTGGTCTCAAGCTCCCGGAGCACGGTCTCTGGTGCTCGTACTGAGCACAGAGCGTCATGCAAAACCAGAACTTCGATCGCACCAGATACAGATTCAGATGGCCTCTCCAAGGCCCACAGATTGAGACTCTCCTGGTCTCCAGAAACAGAACACAGACACCAGACCAAACAGAACAGTAAATCTTACTTCTGAGTGGGTCCAGGACTTCTGGGTGGTCGCGCTGATTCCCGGCCAACGCACCAAATGAAAGACTCCAGGACTCCCAAAGGGAGGCACTTACTCAAGCCTCGGGTCAGCCGCGCACCCAAGAAGACACTGAGACCGAACTTAAGATGTATAGAGAGTAAGATTTAATACAGCAACGACAAGAAAGCACACAAAAAGCACATATACCAGATATCTGGGGTCTAAACTCATGCAGCCAGCAAGGTGCAGAGGAGATTCGGCAATTGGCCCAGACTTGTCACAGGCTTTTATAGGAGAAGGGTAAGGAGAAAAGTACAAGTTTTACGTCACCAAGGTGTTCTGCCAAGGAGCTTTACATAACCAAGGGGTCGTGTCCTATATTGTGGCAATGTACTCGATCTATTGGAACATTCTGGGGTAGTACCAGGAGGCCCCTATCTCAAAAATGTTCTTGGAACAGTCTTCAGTTAGGAGGGGTTGGACTGAGTTCGCTCCAGGAGACCCTTATCTCAGAAATGCTCCTGAAACCGTTCTCACTTGGGAGGGGTCGGACTCTGGGGTGAAGAGTTCAAGAATGTACTCTGAGGTAAAAAGTTCAGGTGTGTTCCGGGAACAACCTCTAGATGGGAGGGGTAAGAGAACTCTGAGTTGGAGAGTTCATGGAGAGTTCAGCTTTTCTTCTTTCAATCCCAGGTTCTCTGGAAGATGAGTCAGTGCTGTTAATTGTTGAGCCCTTTCAGTGGCCCCACCCATCTTTAAATTTTTAGAAGTATATGTGAGGCTGTGTTCATGTACATCATATGCAGACCATAAGAGGGATATAGATTCTCCAGAATCTGACACCCTCTTCGGGAGAGTTTGAAGACAGCTACAATGTACTTAAATCTAATAAATACATACTTAAATTAATAAACATTTTTTAAAAAGGATAAGAAAGAATGAAAGACCAGGTAGGCCTGCCATTCTTAACTCTATCTGTCTGTATGTCTGTCTGTCTGTCTGATCCCCTGGAACTGGAGATGGGCCACCATATAGTTGCTGGTAGTTGATCCCAGGTTCTCTATAAGAGGAGACAATGTTGTTAATTGTTGATCCCTTTCATTGGCCCCACACATCTTTAAATTTTTAGAAGTAAATGTGAGGCTGTGTTTATGTACATCATATGCAGACCATAAGAGGGATATAGATTCTCCAGAATCTGACACCCTCTTCTGGAGTGTCTGAAGACAGCTACAGTGTACTTATATCTAATAAATAAATAAATAAATAAATAAATAAATAAATAAACATTTTTTAAAAGGGATAAGAAAGAAAGAAAAACCAGGCAGGCCTGCCATCCTTGTCTGTCTTTCTCTCTGTCTGTCTGTCTTGCCTAGCCCCTTGAGTAGCCTAGCCTAGTCCCTTGCCTTGACTAGCCCAGCCCCTTGCCTAGCCTATCCCTGCCTATCCCTGTCTTTAACCAGGCTGGCCTCGAACTCAGAAACTGACTGCCTCTGCCTCCAGAGTGCTCTCATCAAGAGCTCGAGCCACCACTAACTGTTGGGTTTTCTAAGTCTTACATAGGTATGGTCTGTTTCTCAGCTGTGAAACCCTAATTAACACATGTAGTCTGTCCTAGGTCAGCCATAGCTACAGACTGAGGCCTTTTCTAAAACAAAACAAAAGAAAACAAAAAATAGAAATAATAAAATAAATAAATTAAGCAACCACATGATATCTTTTCTTTCTTTCAATGATACTCAGAGCTTGAAGCAGTTCACCCATGAGACCTCAGCTCCGGACATTGAGGCTCTTTCCCTAACAAGTATTATGGCTGAACCTGAGGGGTTCTACTGCTGATTTGTGTCCCCCACTTTAAAAAAATAGTTGTTTTCAAAGGCTGCAGGTTCTTAGCCCTGTTCCTTGTTACAGTTGAGTCACAGCCCTGAAAGTTCAGTGGTAGTTAAAGGCACTGAGAAGGGCTTCCTATAGACATCAAAGACCAAGTCTTTGTTTTTAAAAAGTTAATCTGGATTCCCCCACACCCTGGCATCCTTAGAATGCCTAGAAAGGAAGGCAGGGACCTGGGCAGAAGGGTGCAAGGCTACTGGTGTTTGTAAGTGGTAACAGAAAGCTTTCTCTTGTTGGTACCCTACCCCAAGTTACACTGTCACTTCTTTTTCCTAGTTGTTGTTTTGTCGGTTTGTATTCTCAAGATAGACCCTTTTCCTTCCTAACCTTGGCTGTCCTGAACCTTACTGTCCTTGAACTCAGTGATTTGCCTGTCTTGCTGGGATGAAACTGTGAGCTACCATCCAGAAGGAAGCACCCTGCTGAGGTTAGATTGGGGTCTCTTCCATTTTCCTCTATGAACATGCATATGGCAGGCCTGTTCTTTCTTTTTTACTTTTCCTTTTCTTTTTAAAGATTTATTTATTTATTATATTTAAGTATGCTGTAGCTATCTTCAGACAGTCCAGAAGAGGGTGTCAGATTCTGAAGAATCTAAATCATTCTTATTGTCTGCATATGATGTATATAAACACAGCCTCACATAAACTCAAAAAAAAAAAAAGAAAGAAAGAAAGATGTGGCTACAGAGTGGGCTCAACAATTAAGAGCATTGTCTCCTCTTCCAGAGAACCTGGGCTCAATTACCAGTATTATATATGGTGGCCCATCTCCAGTTCCAGGGGATCTAATACTCTGTTCTGGAGTCTGTGGGCACAGCATACACATGCAAAACATTCTTACACAATCATTGAGAGAGGAGAGAGAGGGGTTGAGAGAGAGGGGAGGTAATCATACCTCCTGACGAGTTTGAAGACCTGAGCTTCATCACTCACACAAATAAATAAATGCAAAATATTTTTTTATAAATAAACTCTGCCATTGCCCTTTAAAAATTCCTAGAAAACAAGTTTTATAAGCAACAGTTATATTTACTATATCTAAAGGACAGTCATGAGCATATTCAATAAATAGAAAAAGGCCTGTTAGTCTTAGAAATGGAAAAGACAAACCAAGGAAGGTTTGCAATTACATAATGAGGCAGCTCAGCCCAGCTCTAAGGTTGGAAATAAGACTCGAGAATAGGATACACCTGAAGACAGCCAGCCATTGTTTTTTGTTTTGGAGGCTGAAAGGATACACCTGAAGACAGCCAATGCTGTGTGATGGTGATCTGGTATTTTTTTTTTTTTAATTTTTAAAAACTTTAACATTTTTATAAAACTTTTATAAAAACTTTTTCTTTCTTTCTTCCTTTCTTCTTTCCTTTCTTCCTTTCCTCACCCTAGCCCCTACCCTAGCCCTGTCTTTCACCAGGGTGGCCTCGAACTCAGAAACTGACTGCCTCTATCTACAGAGTGCTCTCATTAAGAGCTTGAGCCACCACTGAATGTAGGGTTTTCTAAGCATTACCTTGCTCTTGGTGTCTATTCTCAGCTGTGAAACCCTAATTAACACAAGTAGGCAGTCCTGGGTCAGCCAGAGCTACAGACTGAGGACTTCTCTAAAAACAAATAAAACAAAACAAAACAACAAATAGAAATAATAAAATACATAAATTAAGCAAACACAGCATAGCTTTTCTCTCTCTAGGTGGTACTCAGAAATTCCAGCAGTTGGCCTGTGACACCTCAGCTCAGTATATGTGAGGCTGTGTTTATGTACATCCTATGCAGACCATAAGAGGGATTTACATTCTCCAGAATCTGACACCCTCCTCTGGAGTGTCTAAAGAAAGCTACAGTGTAGTTATATCTAAGAAATACATAAAAAATAAATAAATAAATAAATAAATATTTTTTAAAAAGGATAAGAAAGAAAGAAAGACCAGGCAGGCCTGCCATCCTTATCTCTGTCTGTCTGTCTGTCTGTCTGTCTGTCTGATCCCCTGGAACTGGAGATGGGCCACCTTGTAGGTGCTGGTAGTTGATCCCAGCTTCTCTGGAAGAGGAGACAATGCTGTTAATTATTGAACCATTTCAGTGGCCCCACCCATTTTTAATTTTTAGAAGTATATGTGAGGCTGTGTTTATGTACATCATATGCAGACCATAAGAGGGATTTAGATTCTCCAGAATCTGACACCCTCTTCTGGAGTGTCTGAAGACGGCTACAGTGTACTTATATCTAATAAATACATAAATAAATAAATAAATAAAGATTTTTTAAAAAGTATAAGAAATAAAGAAAGACCAGGCAGGCCTCTCTGTCTGTCTGTCTGTCTGATCCACTGGAACTGGAGATGGGCCACCATAAGGTGCTGGTAGTTTATCCCAGGTTCTCTGAAAGAGGAGACAATGCTGTTAATTGTTGAGCCCTCTCAGTGGCCCCACACATCTTTAAATTTTTAGAAGTATATGTGAGGCTGTGTTTATGTACATCATATGCAGACCATAAGAGGGATTTTGATTCTCCAGAATCTGACACCCACTTCTGGAGTGTCTGAAGATAGCTACAGTGTACTTATATCTAATAAATACATAAATAAATATATAAATAAACATTTTTTAAAAAGGATAAGAAAGAAAGAAAGACCAGGCAGGCCTGCCATCCTTATCACTGTCTGTATGTCTGTCTGTCTGATCCCCTGGAACAAGAGATGGGCCAACATATAGTTGCTGGTAGTTGATCCCAGGGACTCTGGAAGAGGAGACAATGCTGTTAATTGTTGAGCTTTTAGAGTGGCCCCACCCTTCTTTAAATTTTTAGAAGTATATGTGAGGCTGTGTTTATGTACATCATATGCAGACCATAAGAGGGATTTAGATTCTCCAGAATCTGACACCCTCTTCTGTAGTGTCTGAACAGCTACAGTGTACTTATATCTACTAAATACATAAATAAATAAATAAATAAACATTTTTTAAAAAGGATAAGAAAGAAAGAAAGACCAGGCAGGCCTGCCATCCATATCTCTGCCTGTCTGTCTGTCTGTCTATCTGATCCCCGGGAACTGGAGATGGGCCACCATATAGTTGCTGGTAGTTGATCCAAGGTTCTCTGGAAGAGGAGACAATGCTCTTAATTGTTGAGCCCTTTCAGTGGCCCCACACTTATTTAAATATTTAGAAGTATATGTGAGGCTGTGTTTATGTACATCATATTCAGATTATAAGAGGATTTAGATTCTCCAGAATCTGACACCCTCTACTGGAGTGTCTGAATACAGCTACAGTGTACTTATATGTAATAAATAAATAAATAAATAAACATTTTTTAAAAAGGATAAGAAACAAAGTAAGACCAGGCAGGCCTGCCATCCTTATCTCTGTCTGTCTGTCTGTCTGTCTGATCCCCTGGAACTGGAGATGGGCCACCATATAGTTGCTGGTAGTTGATCCAAGGTTCTCTGGAAGAGGAGACAATGCTCTTAATTGTTGAGCCCTTTCAGTGGCCCCACACTTCTTTAAATATTTAGAAGTTTTTGTGAGCTGTGTTTAAGTACATCATATTCAGATTATAAGAGGATTTAGATTCTCCAGAATCTGACACCCTCTACTGGAGTGTCTGAAGACAGCTACAGTGTACTTATATATAATAAATAAATAAATAAATAAATAAATAAATAAACATTTTTTAAAAAGGATAAGAAAGAAAGTAAGACCAGGCAGGCCTGCCATCCTTATCTCTGTCTGTCTGTCTGTCTGTCTGTCTGATCCCCTGGAACTGGAGATGGGCTACCATATAGTTGCTGGTAGTTGATCCCAGGTTCTCTGGAAGAGGAGACAATGCGGTTAATTGTTGAGCCCTATCAGTGGCCCTACCCATCTTTAAATTTTTAGAAGTGTATGTGAGGCTGTGTTTATGTACATCATATGCAGACCAGAAGAGGGATTTAGATTCATCAGAATCTGACACCCTCTTTTGGAGTGTCTGAAGACAGCTACAGTGTACTTATATCTATTAAATACATAAATAAATACAATTTTTTTTAAAAAGGATAAGAAAGAAAGAAAGACCGTGCAGGCCTGCCATACTTATCCTTGTCTGTCTGTCTGTCTGTCTGATCCCCTGGGAGTGGAGATGGGCCACCATATAGTTGCAGGTAGTTGATCCCAGGTTCTCTGAAAGAGGAGACAATGCTGTTAATTGTTGATCCCTTTCAGTGGCTCCACCTATCTTTAAATTTTTAGAAGTATATGTTAGGCTGTGTTTATGTACATCATATGCAGACCATAACAGGGATTTAGATTCTCCAGAATCTGACACCCTCTTCTGGAGTGTCTGAAGACAACTATAGTGTACTTATATCTAATAAATACATATATAAATAAATATAAATAAATACATAAACATTATTTTAAATGGATAAGAAAGAAAGAAAGACCAGGCAGGCCTGCCATCCTAATCTCTGTCTGTCTGTCTGTCTGTCTGATCCCCTGGAACTGGAGATGTGCCACCATAGAGTTGCTGGTAGTTGATCCCAGGTTCTCTGGAAGAGGAGACAATGCTGTTAATTGTTGAGCCCTTTCAGTGGCCCCACCCATTTTTAATTTTTAGAAGTATATGTGATGCTGTGTTTATGTACATCATATTCAGACCATAAGAGGGATTTAGATGCTCTAGAATCTGTCACCCTCTTATGGAGTGTCTGAAGACGGCTACAGTGTACTTATATCTAATATTTACATAAATAAATAAATAAATAAACAAATAAACATTTTTTAAAAAGTTTAAGAAAGAAAGTAAGACCAGGCAGGCCTGCCATCCTTATCTCTGTCTCTCTGTCTGTCTGTCTGTCTGATCCACTGGAACTGGAGATGGGCCACCATAAGGTGCTGGTAGTTTATCCCAGGTTCTCTGAAAGAAGAGACAATGCTGTTAATTGTTGAGCCCTCTCAGTGGCCCCACAAATCTTTAAATTTTTAGAAGTATATGTGAGGCTGTGTTTATGTACATCATATGCAGACCATAAGAAGGATTTAGATTCTCCAGAATCTGACACCCTCTTCTGGAGTGTCTGAAGACAGCTACAGTGTACTTATATCTAATAAATACATAAATAAATATATAAATAAACATTTTTTTAAAAAGGATAAGAAAGAAAGAAAGACCAGGCAGGCCTGCCATCCTTATCACTGTCTGTATGTCTGTCTGTCTGATCCCCTGGAACTGGAGCTGGGCCACCATAGAGTTGCTGGTAGTTGATCCCAGGTACTCTGGAAAAGGAGACAATGCTGTTAATTGTTGAGCTTTTAGAGTGGCCCCACCCTTCTTTAAATTTTTAGAAGTATATGTGAGTCTGTGTTTATGTACATCATATGCAGACCATAAGAGGGATTTAGATTCTCCAGAATCTGACACCCTCTTCTGGAGTGTCTGAACAGCTACAGTGTACTTGTATCTAATAAATACATACATAAATAAATAAATAAATAAATAAATAAATAAATATTTTTTAAAAAAGGATAAGTAAGAAAGAAAGACCAGGCTGGCCTGCCATCCTTATCCTTGTCTGTCTGTCTGTCTGTCTGATCCCCTGGGAGTGGAAATGGGCCACCATATAGTTGCAGGTAGTTGATCACAGGTTCTCTGTAAGAGGAGACAATGCTGTTAATTGCTGAGCCCTTTCAGTGGCCACCCCCACCTTTATATTTTAAGAAGTAAATGTGAAGCTGTGTTTATGTACATCATATGCAGACCATAAGAGGGATTTAGATTCTCCAGAATCTGACACCTTCTTCTGGAGTGTCTGAAGATGGCTACAGTGTACTTATATCTAATAAAAATGTAAATAAATAAATAAACATTTTTTAAAAAGGATAAGAAAGAAAGAAAGACCAGGCAGGCCTGCCATCATTATCTCTGTCAGACTGTCTGTCTGTCTGATCCCCTGGAACTGGAAATGGGCCACCATATAGTTGCTGGTAGTTGATCCCAGGTACTCTGGAAGAGGAGACAATGCTGTTAATTGTTGAGCTTTTAGAGTGGCCCCACCCTTCTTTAAATTTTTAGAAATATATGTGAGGCTGTGTTTATGTACATCATATGCAGACCATAAGAGGGATTTAGATTCTCCAGAATCTGACACCCTCTTCTGTAGTGTCTGAACAGCTACAGTGTACTTATATCTACTAAATAAATAAATAAATAAATAAATAAATAAATAAATAAACATTTTTTAAAAAGGATAAGAAAGAAAGAAAGACCAGGCAGGCCTGCCATCCAAATCTCTGCCTGTCTGTCTGTCTATCTGATCCCCGGGAACTGAAGATGGGCCACCATATAGTTGCTGGTAGTTGATCCAAGGTTCTCTGGAAGAGGAGACAATGCTCTTAATTGTTGAGCACTTTCAGTGGCCCCACACTTCTTTAAATATTTAGAAGTATATGTGAGGCTGTGTTTATGTACATCATATTCAGATTATAAGAGGATTTAGATTCTCCAGAATCTGACACCCTCTACTGGAGTGTCTGAAGACAGCTACAGTGTACTTATATGTAATAAATAAATAAATAAATAAACAAATAAACATTTTTTAAAAAGTTTAAGAAAGAAAGTAAGACCAGGCAGGCCTGCCATCCTTATCTCTGTCTCTCTGTCTGTCTGTCTGTCTGATCCACTGGAACTGGAGATGGGCCACCATAAGGTGCTGGTAGTTTATCCCAGGTTCTCTGAAAGAAGAGACAATGCTGTTAATTGTTGAGCCCTCTCAGTGGCCCCACAAATCTTTAAATTTTTAGAAGTATATGTGAGGCTGTGTTTATGTACATCATATGCAGACCATAAGAAGGATTTAGATTCTCCAGAATCTGACACCCTCTTCTGGAGTGTCTGAAGACAGCTACAGTGTACTTATATCTAATAAATACATAAATAAATATATAAATAAACATTTTTTTAAAAAGGATAAGAAAGAAAGAAAGACCAGGCAGGCCTGCCATCCTTATCACTGTCTGTATGTCTGTCTGTCTGATCCCCTGGAACTGGAGCTGGGCCACCATAGAGTTGCTGGTAGTTGATCCCAGGTACTCTGGAAAAGGAGACAATGCTGTTAATTGTTGAGCTTTTAGAGTGGCCCCACCCTTCTTTAAATTTTTAGAAGTATATGTGAGTCTGTGTTTATGTACATCATATGCAGACCATAAGAGGGATTTAGATTCTCCAGAATCTGACACCCTCTTCTGGAGTGTCTGAACAGCTACAGTGTACTTGTATCTAATAAATACATACATAAATAAATAAATAAATAAATAAATAAATAAATAAATAAATATTTTTTAAAAAAGGATAAGTAAGAAAGAAAGACCAGGCTGGCCTGCCATCCTTATCCTTGTCTGTCTGTCTGTCTGTCTGATCCCCTGGGAGTGGAAATGGGCCACCATATAGTTGCAGGTAGTTGATCACAGGTTCTCTGTAAGAGGAGACAATGCTGTTAATTGCTGAGCCCTTTCAGTGGCCACCCCCACCTTTATATTTTAAGAAGTAAATGTGAAGCTGTGTTTATGTACATCATATGCAGACCATAAGAGGGATTTAGATTCTCCAGAATCTGACACCTTCTTCTGGAGTGTCTGAAGATGGCTACAGTGTACTTATATCTAATAAAAATGTAAATAAATAAATAAACATTTTTTAAAAAGGATAAGAAAGAAAGAAAGACCAGGCAGGCCTGCCATCATTATCTCTGTCAGACTGTCTGTCTGTCTGATCCCCTGGAACTGGAGATGGGCCACCATATAGTTGCTGGTAGTTGATCCCAGGTACTCTGGAAGAGGAGACAATGCTGTTAATTGTTGAGCTTTTAGAGTGGCCCCACCCTTCTTTAAATTTTTAGAAATATATGTGAGGCTGTGTTTATGTACATCATATGCAGACCATAAGAGGGATTTAGATTCTCCAGAATCTGACACCCTCTTCTGTAGTGTCTGAACAGCTACAGTGTACTTATATCTACTAAATAAATAAATAAATAAATAAATAAATAAATAAACATTTTTTAAAAAGGATAAGAAAGAAAGAAAGACCAGGCAGGCCTGCCATCCAAATCTCTGCCTGTCTGTCTGTCTATCTGATCCCCGGGAACTGGAGATGGGCCACCATATAGTTGCTGGTAGTTGATCCAAGGTTCTCTGGAAGAGGAGACAATGCTCTTAATTGTTGAGCACTTTCAGTGGCCCCACACTTCTTTAAATATTTAGAAGTATATGTGAGGCTGTGTTTATGTACATCATATTCAGATTATAAGAGGATTTAGATTCTCCAGAATCTGACACCCTCTACTGGAGTGTCTGAAGACAGCTACAGTGTACTTATATGTAATAAATAAATAAATAAATAAACATTTTTTAAAAAGGATAAGAAAGAAAGAAAGACCAGGCTGGCCTGCCATCCTTATCTCTGTCTGTCTGTCTGTCTGATCCCCTGGAACTGGAGATGGGCCACCATATAGTTGCTGGTAGTTGATCCAAGGTTCTCTGGAAGAGGAGACAATGCTCTTAATTGTAGAGGCTTTCATTGGCCCCACACTTCTTTAAATATTTAGAAGTATATGTGAGCTGTGTTTAAGTACATCATATTCATATTATAAGAGGATTTAGATTCTCCAGAATCTGACACCCTCTACTGGAGTGTCTGAAGACAGCTACAGTGTACTTATATATAATAAATAAATAAATAAATAAATAAATAAATAAATAAATAAACATTTTTTAAAAAGGATAAGAAAGAAAGTAAGACCAGGCAGGCCTGCCATCCTTATCTCTGTCTGTCTGTCTGTCTGTCTGATCCCCTGGAACTGGAGATGGGCCAGCGTATAGTTGCTGGTAGTTGACCCAGGTACTCTGGAAGAGGAGACAATGCTGTTAATTGTTGAGCTTTTAGAGTGGCCAACACCCTTCTTTAAATTTTTAGAATATATGTGAGGCTGTGTTTATGTACATCATATGCAGACCATAAGAGGGATTTAGATTCTCCAGAATCTGACACCCTCTTCTGGAGTGTCTGAACAGCTACAGTGTACTTATATCTACTAAATAAATAAATAAATAAATAAATAAACATTTTTTAAAAAGGATAAGAAAGAAAGAAAGACCAGGCAGGCCTGCCATCCATATCTCTGTCTGTCTGTCTGTCTGTCTAACTGATCCCCGGGAACTGGAGATGGGCCACCATATAGTTGCTGGTAGTTGATCCAAGGTTCTCTGGGAGAGGAGCCAATGCTGTTAATTGTTGAGCCCTTTCAGTGGCCCCACACTTCTTTAAATATTTAGAAGTATATGTGAGGCTGTGTTTATGTACATCATATTCTGATTATAAGAGGATTTAGATTCTCCAGAAACTGACACCCTATACTGGAGTGTCTGAAGACAGCTACAGTGTACTTATATGTAATAAATACATAAATAAATAAATTAAATAAATAAATAAATAAATAAACATTTTTTAAAAAGGATAAGAAAGAAAGTAAGACCAGGCAGGCCTGCCATCCTTATCTCTGTCTGTCTGTCTGTCTGTCTGATCCCCTGGAACTGGAGATGGGCCACCATATAGTTGCTGGTAGTTGATCCAAGGTTCTCTGGAAGAGGAGCCAGTGCTGTTAATTGTTGAGCCCTTTCAGTGGCCCCACACTTCTTTAATATTTAGAAGTATATGTGAGGCTGTGTTTATGTACATCATATTCAGATTATAAGAGGATTTAGATTCTCCAGAATCTGACACCCTCTACTGGAGTGACTGAAGACAGCTACAGTGTACTTATATATAATAAATAAATAAATAAATAAATAAATAAACATTTTTTAAAAAGGATAAGAAAGAAAGTAAGACCAGGCAGGCCTGCCATCCTTATCTCTGTTTGTCTGTCTGTCTGTCTGTCTGATCCCCTGGAACTGGAGTTGGGCTACCATAAAGTTGTTGGTAGTTGATCCCAGGTTCTCTGGAAGAGTAGACAATGCTGTTAATTGTTGAGCCCTATCAGTAGCCCTACCCATCTTTAAATATTTAGAAGTATATGTGAGGCTGTGTTTATGTACATCATATGCAGACCATAAGAGGGATTTAGATTCTCCAGAATCTGACACACTCTTCTGGAGTGTCTGAAGACAGCTACAGTGTACTTATATCTAATAAATAAATAGATAAATAAATAAATAAATAAATAAATAAACATTTTTTAAAAAGGATAAGAAAGAAAGAAAGACCAGGCAGGCCTGCCATCCATATCTCTGCCTGTCTGTCTGCCTGTCTATCTGATCCCCGGGAACTGGAGATGGGCCACCATATAGTTGCTGGTAGTTGATCCAAGGTTCTCTGGAAGAGGAGACAATGCTCTTAATTGTTGAGCCCTTTCAGTGGCCCCACACTTCTTTAAATATTTAGAAGTATATGTGAGGCTGTGTTTATGTACATCATATTCAGATTATAAGAGGATTTAGATTCTCCAGAATCTGACACCCTCTACTGGAGTGTCTGAAGACAGCTACAGTGTACTTATATATAATAAATACATAAATAAATAAATAAATAAACATTTTTTAAAAGGGATAAGAAAGAAAGTAAGACCAGGCAGGCCTGCCATCCTTACCTCTGTCTGTCTGTCTGTCTGTCTGATCCCCTGGAACTGGAGATGGGCTACCATATAGTTGCTGGTAGTTGATCCCAGGATCTCTGGAAGAGGAGACAATGCTGTTAATTGTTGAGCCCTATCAGTGGCCCTACCCATCTTTAAATTTTTAGAAGTGTATGTGAGGCTGTGTTTATGTACATCATATGCAGACCAGAAGAGGGATTTAGATTCATCAGAATCTGACACCCTCTTCTGGAGTGTCTGAAGACAGCTACAGTGTACTTATATCTAATAAATACATAAATAAATAAATAAATAAATAAACATTATTTAAACCGGATAAGAAAAAAAGAAAGACCAGGCAGGCCTATCATCCTTATCTCTGTCTGTCTCTCTGTCTGTCGTTCTGATCCCCTGGAACTAGAGATGGGCCACCATATAGGTGCTGGTAGTTGATCCCAGGTTCTCTGGAAGAGGAGACAATGCTGTTAATTGTTGAGCGCTTTCAGTGGCCCCACCCATCGTTACATTTTTAGTAGTATATGTGAGGCTGTGTTTATGTACATCATATGCAGACCTTAATAGGGATTTAGATTCTCCAGAATCTGACACCCTCTTCTGGAGTGTCTGAAGACAGCTACAGTGTACTTATATCTAATAAATACATAAATAAATAAAAATTTTTTAAAAAGGATAAGAAAGAAAGAAAGACCATGCAGGCCTGCCATCCTTATCCTTGTCTGTCTGTCTGATCCCCTGGGAGTGGAGATGGGCCACCATATAGTTGCAGGTAGTTGATCCCAGGTTCTCTGTAAGAGGAGACAATGCTGTTAATTGCTGAGCCCTTTCAGTGGCCCCCCCCCACCTTTAAATTTTAAGAAATAAATGTGAGGCTGTGTTTATGTACATCATATGCAGACCATAAGAGGGATTTAGATTCTCCAGAATCTGACACCTTCTTCTGGAGTGTCTGAAGACGGCTACAGTGTACTTATATCTAATAAACAAATAAATAAATAAACATTTTTTAAAAAGGATAAGAAAGAAAGAAAGACCAGGCAGGCCTGCCATCCTTATTTCTGTCAGTCTGTCTGTCTGTCACTCTGTCTGATCCCTTGGAACTGGAGATGGGCCACCATATAGTTGCTGTTAGTTGATCCCAGGTTCTCTGGAAGAGGAGACAATGCTGTTAATTGTTGATCCCTTTCAGTGGCTCCAACTATCTTTAAATTTTTAGAAGTATATGTTAGGCTGTGTTTATGTACAATATATGCAGACCATAAGAGGGATTTAGATTTCCAGAATCTGACACCCTCTTCTGGAGTGTCTGAAGACAACTACAGTGTACTTATATCTAATAAATACATATATAAATAAATATAAATAAATACATAAACATTATTTTAAATGGATAAGAAAGAAAGAAAGACCAGGCAGGCCTGCCATCCTAATCTCTGTCTGTCTGTCTGTCTGTCTGATCCCCTGGAACTGGAGATGTGCCACCATAGAGTTGCTGGTAGTTGATCCCAGGTTCTCTGGAAGAGGAGACAATGCTGTTAATTGTTGAGCCCTTTCAGTGGCCCCACCCATTTTTAATTTTTAGAAGTATATGTGATGCTGTGTTTATGTACATCATATTCAGACCATAAGAGGGATTTAGATGCTCTAGAATCTGTCACCCTCTTATGGAGTGTCTGAAGACGGCTACAGTGTACTTATATCTAATAAATACATAAATAAATAAATAAATAAACAAATAAACATTTTTTAAAAAGTTTAAGAAAGAAAGTAAGACCAGGCAGGCCTGCCATCCTTATCTCTGTCTCTCTGTCTGTCTGTCTGTCTGATCCACTGGAACTGGAGATGGGCCACCATAAGGTGCTGGTAGTTTATCCCAGGTTCTCTGAAAGAGGAGACAATGCTGTTAATTGTTGAGCCCTCTCAGTGGCCCCACAAATCTTTAAATTTTTAGAAGTATATGTGAGGCTGTGTTTATGTACATCATATGCAGACCATAAGAAGGATTTAGATTCTCCAGAATCTGACACCCTCTTCTGGAGTGTCTGAAGACAGCTACAGTGTACTTATATCTAATAAATACATAAATAAATATATAAATAAACATTTTTTTAAAAAGGATAAGAAAGAAAGAAAGACCAGGCAGGCCTGCCATCCTTATCACTGTCTGTATGTCTGTCTGGCTGATCCCCTGGAACTGGAGCTGGGCCACCATAGAGTTGCTGGTAGTTGATCCCAGGTACTCTGGAAAAGGAGACAATGCTGTTAATTGTTGAGCTTTTAGAGTGGCCCCACCCTTCTTTAAATTTTTAGAAGTATATGTGAGTCTGTGTTTATGTACATCATATGCAGACCATAAGGGGGATTTAGATTCTCCAGAATCTGACACCCTCTTCTGGAGTGTCTGAACAGCTACAGTGTACTTGTATCTAATAAATACATAAATAAATAAATAAATAAATAAATAAATAAATAAATAAATAAATAAATAAATAAATATTTTTTTAAAAAGGATAAGAAAGAAAGAAAGACCAGGCTGGCCTGCCATCCTTATCCTTGTCTGTCTGTCTGTCTGTCTGATCCCCTGGGAGTGGAAATGGGCCACCATATAGTTGCAGGTAGTTGATCACAGGTTCTCTGTAAGAGGAGACAATGCTGTTAATTGCTGAGCCCTTTCAGTGGCCACCCCCACCTTTATATTTTAAGAAGTAAATGTGAAGCTGTGTTTATGTACATCATATGCAGACCATAAGAGGGATTTAGATTCTCCAGAATCTGACACCTTCTTCTGGAGTGTCTGAAGATGGCTACACTGTACTTATATCTAATAAAAATATAAATAAATAAATAAACATTTTTTAAAAAGGATAAGAAAGAAAGAAAGACCAGGCAGGCCTGCCATCATTATCTCTGTCAGACTGTCTGTCTGTCTGATCCCCTGGAACTGGAGATGGGCCACCATATAGTTGCTGGTAGTTGATCCCAGGTACTCTGGAAGAGGAGACAATGCTGTTAATTGTTGAGCTTTTAGAGTGGCCCCACCCTTCTTTAAATTTTTAGAAGTATATGTGAGGCTGTGTTTATGTACATCATATGCAGACCATAAGAGGGATATAGATTCTCCAGAATCTGACACCCTCTTCTGTAGTGTCTGAACAGCTACAGTGTACTTATATCTACTAAATACATAAATAAATAAATAAATAAATAAATAAATAAATAAATAAACATTTTTTAAAAAGGATAAGAAAGAAAGAAAGACCAGGCAGGCCTGCCATCCAAATCTCTGCCTGTCTGTCTGTCTATCTGATCCCCGGGAACTGGAGATGGGCCACCATATAGTTGCTGGTAGTTGATCCAAGGTTCTCTGGAAGAGGAGACAATGCTCTTAATTGTTGAGCACTTTCAGTGGCCCCACACTTCTTTAAATATTTAGAAGTATATGTGAGGCTGTGTTTATGTACATCATATTCAGATTATAAGAGGATTTAGATTCTCCAGAATCTGACACCCTCTACTGGAGTGTCTGAAGACAGCTACAGTGTACTTATATGTAATAAATAAATAAATAAATAAACATTTTTTAAAAAGGATAAGAAAGAAAGAAAGACCAGGCAGGCCTGCCATCCTTATCTCTGTCTGTCTGTCTGTCTGATCCCCTGGAACTGGAGATGGGCCACCATATAGTTGCTGGTAGTTGATTCAAGGTTCTCTGGAAGAGGAGACAATGCTCTTAATTGTAGAGGCTTTCAGTGGCCCCACACTTCTTTAAATATTTAGAAGTATATGTGAGCTGTGTTTAAGTACATCATATTCATATTATAAGAGGATTTAGATTCTCCAGAATCTGACACCCTCTACTGGAGTGTCTGAAGACAGCTACAGTGTACTTATATATAATAAATAAATAAATAAATAAATAAATAAATAAATAAACATTTTTTAAAAAGGATAAGAAAGAAAGTAAGACCAGGCAGGCCTGCCATCCTTTTCTCTGTCTGTCTGTCTGTCTGTCTGATCCCCTGGAACTGGAGATGGGCCAGCGTATAGTTGCTGGTAGTTGACCCAGGTACTCTGGAAGAGGAGACAATGCTGTTAATTGTTGAGCTTTTAGAGTGGCCAACACCCTTCTTTAAATTTTTAGAAGTATATGTGAGGCTGTGTTTATGTACATCATATGCAGACCATAAGAGGGATTTAGATTCTCCAGAATCTGACACCCTCTTCTGGAGTGTCTGAACAGCTACAGTGTACTTATATCTACTAAATAAATAAATAAATAAATAAATAAACATTTTTTAAAAAGGATAAGAAAGAAAGAAAGACCAGGCAGGCCTGCCATCCATATCTCTGTCTGTCTGTCTGTCTGTCTAACTGATCCCCGGGAACTGGAGATGGGCCACCATATAGTTGCTGGTAGTTGATCCAAGGTTCTCTGGGAGAGGAGCCAATGCTGTTAATTGTTGAGCCCTTTCAGTGGCCCCACACTTCTTTAAATATTTAGAAGTATATGTGAGGCTGTGTTTATGTACATCATATTCTGATTATAAGAGGATTTAGATTCTCCAGAAACTGACACCCTATACTGGAGTGTCTGAAGACAGCTACAGTGTACTTATATGTAATAAATACATAAATAAATAAATTAAATAAATAAATAAATAAACATTTTTTAAAAAGGATAAGAAAGAAAGTAAGACCAGGCAGGCCTGCCATCCTTATCTCTGTCTGTCTGTCTGTCTGTCTGATCCCCTGGAACTGGAGATGGGCCACCATATAGTTGCTGGTAGTTGATCCAAGGTTCTCTGGAAGAGGAGCCAGTGCTGTTAATTGTTGAGCCCTTTCAGTGGCCCCACACTTCTTTAATATTTAGAAGTATATGTGAGGCTGTGTTTATGTACATCATATTCAGATTATAAGAGGATTTAGATTCTCCAGAATCTGACACCCTCTACTGGAGTGACTGAAGACAGCTACAGTGTACTTATATATAATAAATACATAAATAAATAAATAAATAAATAAACATTTTTTAAAAAGGATAAGAAAGAAAGTAAGACCAGGCAGGCCTGCCATCCTTATCTCTGTTTGTCTGTCTGTCTGTCTGTCTGATCCCCTGGAACTGGAGTTGGGCTACCATAAAGTTGTTGGTAGTTGATCCCAGGTTCTCTGGAAGAGTAGACAATGCTGTTAATTGTTGAGCCCTATCAGTAGCCCTACCCATCTTTAAATATTTAGAAGTATATGTGAGGCTGTGTTTATGTACATCATATGCAGACCATAAGAGGGATTTAGATTCTCCAGAATCTGACACACTCTTCTGGAGTGTCTGAAGACAGCTACAGTGTACTTATATCTAATAAATAAATAGATAAATAAATAAATAAAAAAATAAACATTTTTTTAAAAGGATAAGAAAGAAAGAAAGACCAGGCAGGCCTGCCATCCATATCTCTGCCTGTCTGTCTGTCTGTCTATCTGATCCCCGGGCTCTGGAGATGGGCCACCATATAGTTGCTGGTAGTTGATCCAAGGTTCTCTGGAAGAGGAGACAATGCTCTTAATTGTTGAGCCCTTTCAGTGGCCCCACACTTCTTTAAATATTTAGAAGTATATGTGAGGCTGTGTTTATGTACATCATATTCAGATTATAAGAGGATTTAGATTCTCCAGAATCTGACACCCTCTACTGGAGTGTCTGAAGACAGCTACAGTGTACTTATATATAATAAATACATAAATAAATAAATAAATAAACATTTTTTAAAAGGGATAAGAAAGAAAGTAAGACCAGGCAGGCCTGCCATCCTTACCTCTGTCTGTCTGTCTGTCTGTCTGATCCCCTGGAACTGGAGATGGGCTACCATATAGTTGCTGGTAGTTGATCCCAGGATCTCTGGAAGAGGAGACAATGCTGTTAATTGTTGAGCCCTATCAGTGGCCCTACCCATCTTTAAATTTTTAGAAGTGTATGTGAGGCTGTGTTTATGTACATCATATGCAGACCAGAAGAGGGATTTAGATTCATCAGAATCTGACACCCTCTTCTGGAGTGTCTGAAGACAGCTACAGTGTACTTATATCTAATAAATACATAAATAAATAAATAAATAAATAAACATTATTTAAACCGGATAAGAAAAAAAGAAAGACCAGGCAGGCCTACCATCCTTATCTCTGTCTGTCTCTCTGTCTGTCGTTCTGATCCCCTGGAACTAGAGATGGGCCACCATATAGGTGCTGGTAGTTGATCCCAGGTTCTCTGGAAGAGGAGACAATGCTGTTAATTGTTGAGCGCTTTCAGTGGCCCCACTCATCGTTACATTTTTAGTAGTATATGTGAGGCTGTGTTTATGTACATCATATGCAGACCTTAATAGGGATTTAGATTCTCCAGAATCTGACACCCTCTTCTGGAGTGTCTGAAGACAGCTACAGTGTACTTATATCTAATAAATACATAAATAAATAAAAATTTTTTAAAAAGGATAAGAAAGAAAGAAAGACCATGCAGGCCTGCCATCCTTATCCTTGTCTGTCTGTCTGATACCCTGGGAGTGGAGATGGGCCACCATATAGTTGCAGGTAGTTGATCCCAGGTTCTCTGTAAGAGGAGACAATGCTGTTAATTGCTGAGCCCTTTCAGTGCCCCCCCCACCTTTAAATTTTAAGAAGTAAATGTGAGGCTGTGTTTATGTACATCATATGCAGACCATAAGAGGGATTTAGATTCTCCAGAATCTGACACCTTCTTCTGGAGTGTCTGAAGACGGCTACAGTGTACATATATCTAATAAACAAATAAATAAATAAACATTTTTTAAAAAGGATAAGAAAGAAAGAAAGACCAGGCAGGCCTGCCATCCTTATTTCTGTCAGTCTGTCTGTCTGTCAGTCTGTCTGATCCCTTGGAACTGGAGATGGGCCACCATATAGTTGCTGTTAGTTGATCCCAGGTTCTCTGGAAGAGGAGACAATGCTGTTAATTGTTGATCCCTTTCAGTGGCTCCAACTATCTTTAAATTTTTAGAAGTATATGTTAGGCTGTGTTTATGTACATCATATGCAGACCATAAGAGGGATTTAGATTTCCAGAATCTGACACCCTATTCTGGAGTGTCTGAAGACAACTACAGTGTACTTATATCTAATAAATACATATATAAATAAATACATAAACATTATTTTAAAAGGATAAGAAAGAAAGAAAGACCAGGCAGGCCTGCCATCCTAATCTCTGTCTGTCTGTCTGTCTGTCTGATCCCCTGGAACTGGAGATGTGCCACCATATAGTTGCTGGTAGTTGATCCCAGGTTCTCTGGAAGAGGAGACAATGCTGTTAATTGTTGAGCCCTTTCAGTGGCCCCACCCATTTTTAATTTTTAGAAGTATATGTGATGCTGTGTTTATGTACATCATATTCAGACCATAAGAGGGATTTAGATTTTCTAGAATCTGTCACCCTCTGCTGGAGTGTCTGAAGACGGCTACAGTGTACTTATATCTAATAAATAAATAAATAAATAAATAAATAAACATTTTTTAAAAAGTATAAGAAATAAAGAAAGACCAGGCAGGCCTGCCATCATTATCTCTGTCTCTCTGTCTGTCTGTCTGTCTGTCTGATCCACTGGAACTGGAGATGGGCCACCATAAGGTGCTGGTAGTTTATCCCAGGTTCTCTGAAAGAGGAGACAATGCTGTTAATTGTTGAGCCCTTTCAGTGGCCCCAACCATCTTTAAATTTTTAGAAGTATATGTGAGGCTGTGTTTATGTACATCATATGCAGACCATAAGAGGGATATAGATTATCCAGAATCTGACACCCTCTTCTGGAGAGTCTGAAGACAGCTACAGTGTACTTATATCTAATAAATAAATAAATTAATTAATTAATTAATTAATTAATGAATAAATAAATAAATAAACAATTTTTAAAAGGATAAGAAAGAAAGAAAAATCAGGCAGGCCTGCCATCCTTATCTCTGTCTGTCTGTCTGTCTGTCTGATCCCCTGTAACTTGAGATGGGCCACCACATAGTTGCTGGTAGTTGATCCCACGTTCTCTGGAAGAGGAGACAATGGTGTTAATTGTTGAGCCCTTTCAGTGGGCCCACCCATCTTTAAATTTTTAGAAGTATATGTGAGGCTCTGTTTATGTACATCATATGCAGACCATAAGAGGGATATAGATTATCCAGAATCTGACACCCTCTTCTGGAGAGTCTGAAGATAGCTACAGTGTACTTATATCTAATAAATACATAAATAAATAAATAAATAAATTAATTAATTAATTAATGAATAAATAAATAAATAAACAATTTTAAAAAGGATAAGAAAGAAAGAAAAATCAGGCAGGCCTGCCATCCTTATCTCTGTCTGTCTGTCTGTCTGTCTGATCCCCTGCAACTTGAGATGGGCCACCACATAGTTGCTCGTAGTTGATCCCACGTTCTCTGGAAGAGGAGACAATGGTGTTAATTGTTGAGCCCTTTCAGTGGGCCCACCCATCTTTAAATTTTTAGAAGTATATGTGAGGCTGTGTTTATGTACATCATATGCAGACTGTAAGAGGGATTTAGATTCTCCAGAATCTGGCACACTCTTCTGGAGTGTCTGAACAGCTACAGTGTACTTATATCTAATAATAAATAAATAAATAAATAAATAAATAAATAAATAAATAAACATTTTTTTAAAAAAAGGATAAGAAAGAAAGAAAGACCAGGCAGGCCTACCATCCTTATCACTGTCTGTCTGTCTGTCTGTCTGATCCCCTGGAACTGGAGATGGGCCACATTTTAGGTGTTGTTAGTTGATCCCAGGTTCTCTGGAAGAGGAGACAATGCTGTTAATTGTTGAGTCCTTTCAGTGGCCCCACCTATTTATAATTTTTAGACGTATATGTGAGGCTGTGTTTATGTACATCATATTCAGACCATAAGAGGGATTTAGATTCTCTAGAATCTGACACCCTCTTCTGGAGTGTCTGAAGACGGCTACAGTGTACTTATATCTAATAAATACATAAATAAATAAATAAATAAATAAATAAACAATTTTTAAAAAGTATAAGAAATAAAGAAAGACCAGGCAGGCGTGCCATCCTTATCTCTGTCTCTCTGTCTGTCTGTCTGTCTGTCTGATCCACTGGAACTGGAGATGGGCCACCATAAGGTGCTGGTAGTTTATCCCAGGTTCTCTGAAAGAGGAGACAATGCTGTTAATTGTTGAGCCCTCTCAGTGGCCCCACACATCTTTAAATTTTTAGAAGTATATGCGAGGCTGTGTTTATGTACCGAATATGCAGACCATAAGAGGGATTTAGATTCTCCAGAATCTGACACCCTCTTCTGGAGTGTCTGAAGACAGCTACAGTGTACATATATCTAATAAATACATACATAAATATATAAATAAACATTTTTTTAAAAGGATAAGAAAGAAAGAAAGACCAGGCAGGCCTGCCATCCTTATCACTGTCTGTATGTCACTCTGTCTGATCCCCTGGAACTGGAGATGGGCCACCATATAGTTGCTGGTAATTGATCCCAGGTACTCTGGAAGAGGAGACAATGCTGTTAATTGTTGAGCTTTTAGAGTGGCCCCACCCTTTTTAAATTTTTAGAAGTATATGTGAGGCTGTGTTTATGTACATCATATGCATACCATAAGTGGGATTTAGATTCTCCAGAATATGACACCCTCTTCGGGAGTGTCAGAACAGCTACAGTGTACTTATATCTAATAATAAATAAATAAATAAATAAATAAATAAATAAATAAATAAACATTTTTTTAAAAAAAGGATAAGAATGAAAGACCAGGCAGGCCTGCCATCCTTATCACTGTCTGTCTCTCTGTCTGTTTGATCCCCTGGAACTGGAGATGGGCCACCTTTTAAGTGCTGGTAGTTCATCCCAGGTTCTCTAGAAGAGGAGACAATGCTGTTAATTGTTGAGTGCTTTCAGTGGCCCCACCTATTTATAATTTTTAGAAGTATATGTGAGGCTGTGTTTATGTACATCATATTCAGACCATAAGAGGGATTTAGATTCTCTAGAATCTGACACCCTCTTCTGGAGTGTCTGAAGACGGCTACAGTGTACTTATATCTAATAAATAAATAAATAAATAAATAAATAAATAAACATTTTTTAAAAAGTATAAGAAATAAAGAAAGACCAGGAAGGCCTGCCATCCTTATCTCTGTCTCTCTGTCTGTCTGTCTGTCTGTCTGATCCACTGGAACTGGAGATGGGCCACCATAAGGGGCTGGTAGTTTATCCCAGGTTCTCTGAAAGAGGAGACAATGCTGTTACTTGTTGAGCCCTCTCATTGGCCCCACACATCTTTAAATTTTTAGAAGTATATGTGAGGCTGTGTTTATGTACATCATATGCAGACCATAAGAGGGATTTAGATTCTCTAGAATCTGACACCCTCTTCTGAAGTGTCTGAAGACAGCTACAGTGTACTTATATCTAATAAATATATATATAAATAAATAAACATTTTTAAAATGTATAAAAAAGAAAGAAAAACCAGGCAGGCCTGCAATCCTTGTCTGTCTGTCTGTATGTATGTCTGTCTGATCGCCTGGAACTGGAGATGGGCCACAATATAGTTGCTGGTAGTTGATCCCAGGTCTTCTGGAAGAGGAGACAATGCTGTTAATTGTTGAGCCCTTTCAGTGGCCCCAACCATCTTTAAATTTTTAGAAGTATATGTGAGGCTGTGTTTATGTACATCATATGCAGACCATAAGAGGGATATAGATTCTCCAGAATCTGACACCCTCTTCTGGAGAGTCTGAAGACAGCTACAGTGTACTTATATCTAATAAATACATAAAAAAATAAATTAATAAATAAATAAATTAATGAATAAATAAATAAATAAACAATTTTAAAAAGGATAAGAAAGAAAGAAAAATCAGGCAGGCCTGCCATCCTTATCTCTGTCTGTCTGTCTGTCTGTCTGATCCCCTGCAACTTGAGATGGGCCACCACATAGTTGCTGGTAGTTGATCCCACGTTCTCTGGAAGAGGAGACAATGGTGTTAATTGTTGAGCCCTTTCAGTGGGCCCACCCATCTTTAAATATTTAGAAGTATATGTGAGGCTGTGTTTATGTACATCATATGCAGACCATAAGAGCGATTTAGATTCTCCAGAAGATGACACCCTCTTCTAGAGTGTCTGAAGACAGCTACAGTGTACTTATATCTAATAAATACATAAATAAATAAATAAATAAATAAATAAATAAATAAACATTTTTTAAAAGTATAAGAAAGAAAGAAAGAACAGGCAGGCCTCCATCCTTAGCTCTGTAAGTCTGTCTGTCTGTCTGATCCCCTGGAACTGGAGATGGTCCACCTTTTAGGTGCTGGTGGTTGATCCCAGGTTCTCTGGAAGAAGAGACAATGCTGTTAATTGTTGAGCCCTTTCAGTGGCTCCACCTATCTTTAAATTTTTAGAAGTATATGTTAGGCTGTGTTTACGTACATCATATGCAGACCATAAGAGGGATTTAGATTCTCCAGAATCTGACACCCTCTTCTGGAGTGTCTGAAGACAACTACAGTGTACTTATATCTAATAAATACATAAATAAATAAATAAATAAATAAATAAACATTATTTTAAAAGCATAAGAAAGAAAGAAAAACTAGGCAGGTCTGCCCTCCTTATCTCTGTCTGTCTGTCTGTCTGTCTGATCCCCTGGAACTGGAGATGGGCCACCTTTTAGGTGCTGGTAGTTGATCCCAGGTTCTCTGGAAGAGGAGACAATGCTGTTAATTGTTGAGTCCTTTCAGTGGCCCCACATATTTTTAAATATTTAGAGGTATATGTGAGGCTGTGTTTATGTACATCATATTCAGACCATAAGAGGGATTTAGATTCTCTAGAATCTGACACCCTCTTCTGGAGTGTCTGAAGACGGCTACAATGTACTTATATCTAATAAATAAATAAATAAATAAATAAATAAATAAATAAACATTTTTTAAAAAGTATAAGAAATAAAGAAAGACCAGGCAGGCCTGCCATCCATATCTCTGTCTCTCTGTCTGTCTGTCTGTCTGATCCTCTGGAACTGGAGATGGGCCACCATAAGTTGCTGGTAGTTTATTCCAGGTTCTCTGAAAGAGGAGACAATGCTGTTAATTGTTGAGCCCTCTCAGTGGCCCCACCCATCTTTAAATTTTTAGAAGTATATGCGAGGCTGTGTTTATGTACCGAATATGCAGACCATCAGAGGGATTTAGATTCTCCAGAATCTGACACCCTCTTCTGGAGTGTCTGAAGACAGCTACAGTGTACATATATCTAATAAATACATAAATAAATATATAAATAAACATTTTTTAAAAAAGGATAAGAAAGAAAGAAAGACCAGGCAGGCCTGCCATTCTTATCACTGTCTGTATGTCTGTCTGTCTGATCCCCTGGAACTGGAGATGGGCCACCATATAGTTGCTGGTAGTTGATCCCAGGTACTCTGGAAGAGGAGACAATGCTGTTAATTGTTGAGCTTTTAGAGTGGCCCCAACCTTCTTTAAATTTTTAGAAGTATATGTGAGGCTGTGTTTATGTACATCATATGCAGACCATAAGAGGGATTTAGATTCTCCAGAATCTGACACCCTCTTCTGGAGTGTCTGAAAGCAGCTACAGTGTACTTATATCTAATAAATACATAAATAAATATATAAATAAACATTTTTTAAAAAAGAATAAGAAAGAAAGAAAGACCAGGCAGGCCTGCCATCCTTATCACTGTCTGTATGTCTGTCTGTCTGATCCCCTGGAACTGGAGATGGGCCACCATATAGTTGCTGGTAGTTGATCCCAGTTACTCTGGAAGAGGAGACAATGCTGTTAATTGTTGAGCTTTTAGAGTGGCCCTACACTTCTTTAAATTTTTAGAAATATATGTTAGGCTGTGTTTATGTACATCATATGCAGACCATAAGAGGGATTTAGATTCTCCAGAATATGACACCCTCTTCTGAAGTGTCTGAAGACAGCTACAGTGTACTTATATCTAATAAATATATATATAAATAAATAAACATTTTTAAAATGTATAAGAAAGAAAGAAAAACCAGGCAGGCCTGCAATCCTTGTCTGTCTGTGTGTATATATGTCTGTCTGATCGCCTGGAACTGGAGATGGGCCACAATATAGTTGCTGGTAGTTGATCCCTGGTCCTCTGGAAGAGAAGACAATGCTGTTAATTGTTGAGCCCTTTCAGTGGCCCCACCCATCTTTAAATTTTTAGAAGTATATGCAAGGCTGTGTTTATGTACCGAATATGCAGACCATAAGAGGGATTTAGATTCTCCAGAATCTGACACCCTCTTTTGGTGTGTCTGAAGACAGCTACAGTGTACTTATATCTAATAAATTCATAAATAAACAAATAAACATTTTTAAAAAAGGATAATAAAGAAAGAGAGACCAGGCAGGCCTGCCATCCTTGTCTGTCTGTCTGTCTGTCTGATCCCCTGGAACTGGAGATGGGCCACCATATAATTGCTGGTAGTTGATACCAGGTTCTCTGGAAGAGGAGTCAGTGCTGTTAATTGTTGAGCCCTTTCAGTGGCCCCACCCATCTTTAAATTTTTAGAAGTATATGTGAGGCTGTGTTCATATACATCATATGCAGACCATAAGAGGGATATAGATTCTCCAGAATCTGACACCCTCTTCGGCAGTGTTTGAAGACAGCTACAGTGTACTTATATCTAATAAATACATACTTAAATTAATAAACATTTTTTTAAAAGGATAAGAAAGAAGGAAAGACAAGGTAGGCCTGCCATCCTTAACTCTATCTGTCTGTATGTCTGTCTGTCTGTCTGATCCCCTGGAACTGGAGATGGGCCACCATATAGTTGCTGGTAGTTGATCCCAGGTTCTCTATAAGAGGAGACAATGCTGTTAATTGTTGATCCCTTTCATTGGACCCACACATCTTTAAATTTTTAGATGTAAATGTGAGGCTGTGTGTATGTACATCATATGCAGACCATAAGAGGGATATAGATTCTCCAGAATCTGACACCCTCTTCTGGAGTGTCTGAAGACAGCTACAGTGTAAGTATATCTAATAAATACATAAATAAATAAATAAATAAATAAATAAATAAATAAACAAACATTTTTTAAAAGGGATAAGAAAGAAAGAAAAACCAGGCAGGCCTGCCATCTTTGTCTGTCTTTCTCTCTGTCTGTCTGTCTTGCCTAGCCCCTTGAGTAGCCTAGCCTAGTCCCTTGCCTTGACTAGCCCAGCCCCTTGCCTAGCCTAGCCCTGCCTATCCCTGTCTTTAACCAGGCTGGCCTCGAACTCAGAAACTGACTGCCTCTGCCTCCAGAGTGCTCTCATCAAGAGCTCGAGCCACCACTAACTGTTGGGTTTTCTAAGTCTTACATAGGTATGGTCTGTTTCTCAGCTGTGAAACCCTAATTAACACATGTAGTCTGTCCTAGGTCAGCCATAGCTACAGACTGAGGCCTTTTCTAAAACAAAACAAAAGAAAACAAAAAATAGAAATAATAAAATAAATAAATTAAGCAACCACATGATATCTTTTCTTTCTTTCAATGATACTCAGAGCTTGAAGCAGTTCACCCATGAGACCTCAGCTCCGGACATTGAGGCTCTTTCCCTAACAAGTATTATGGCTGAACCTGAGGGGTTCTACTGCTGATTTGTGTCCCCCTCTTTAAAAAAATAGTTGTTTTCAAAGGCTGCAGGTTCTTAGCCCTGTTCCTTGTTACAGTTGAGTCACAGCCCTGAAAGTTCAGTGGTAGTTAAAGGCACTGAGAAGGGCTTCCTATAGACATCAAAGACCAAGTCTTTGTTTTTAAAAAGTTAATCTGGATTCCCCCACACCCTGGCATCCTTAGAATTCCTAGAAAGGAAGGCAGGGACCTGGGCAGAAGGGTGCAAGGCTACTGGTGTTTGTAAGTGGTAACAGAAAGCTTTCTCTTGTTGGTACCCTACCCCAAGTTACACTGTCACTTCTTTTTCCTAGTTATTGTTTTGTCGGTTTGTATTCTCAACATAGACCCTTTTCCTTCCTAACCTTGGCTGTCCTGAACCTTACTGTCCTTGAACTCAGTGATTTGCCTGTCTTGCTGGGATGAAACTGTGAGCTACCATCCAGAAGGAAGCACCCTGCTGAGGTTAGATTGGGGTCTCTTCCATTTTCCTCTATGAACATGCATATGGCAGGCCTGTTCTTTCTTTTTTACTTTTCCTTTTCTTTTTAAAGATTTATTTATTTATTATATTTAAGTATGCTGTAGCTATCTTCAGACAGTCCAGAAGAGGGTGTCAGATTCTGAAGAATCTAAATCATTCTTATTGTCTGCATATGATGTATATAAACACAGCCTCACATATACTCAAAAAAAAAAAAAAGAAAAAGAAAGATGTGGCTACAGAGAGGGCTCAACAATTAAGAGCATTGTCTCCTCTTCCAGAGAACCTGGGCTCAATTACCAGTATTATATATGGTGGCCCATCTCCGGTTCCAGGGGATCTAATACTCTGTTCTGGAGTCTGTGGGCACAGCATACACATGCAAAACATTCTTACACAATCATTGAGAGAGGAGAGAGAGGGGTTGAGAGAGAGGGGAGGTAATCATACCTCCTGACGAGTTTGAAGACCTGAGCTTCATCACTCACACAAATAAATAAATGCAAAATATTTTTTTATAAATAAACTCTGCCATTGCCCTTTAAAAATTCCTAGAAAACAAGTTTTATAAGCAACAGTTATATTTACTATATCTAAAGGACAGTCATGAGCATATTCAATAAATAGAAAAAGGCCTGTTAGTCTTAGAAATGGAAAAGACAAACCAAGGAAGGTTTGCAATTACATAATGAAGCAGCTCAGCCCAGCTCTAAGGTTGGAAATAAGACTCGAGAATAGGATACACCTGAAGACAGCCAGCCATTGTTTTTTGTTTTGGAGGCTGAAAGGATACACCTGAAGACAGCCAATGCTGTGTGATGGTGATCTGGTATTTTTTTTTTTAATTTTTAAAAACTTTAACACTTTTTATAAAACTTTTATAAAAACTTTTTATTATAAACTTTCCTTTCTTTCTTTCCTCACCCTAGCCCCTACCATAGCCCTGTCTATCACCAGGGTGGCCTCAAACTCAGAAACTGACTGCCTCTGCCTACAGAGTGCTCTCATTAAGAGCTTGAGCCACCACTGAATGCAGGGTTTTCTAAGCCTTACCTTGCTCTTGGTGTCTGTTCTCAGCTGTGAAACCCTAATTAACACAAGTAGGCAGTCCTGGGTCAGCCAGAGCTACAGACTGAGGACTTCTCTAAAAACAAATAAAATAAAACAAAACAACAAATAGAAATAATAAAATACATAAATTAAGCAACCACAGCATAGCATTTCTCTATCTAGGTGGTACTCAGAAATTCCAGAAGTTGGCCTGTGACACCTCAGCTCAGTATATGTGAGGCTGTGTTTATGTACATCATATGCAGACCATAAGAGGGATTTACATTACCAGAATCTGACACCCTCCTCTGGAGTGTCTAAAGAAAGCTACAGTGTACTTATATCTAAGAAATACATAAATAAATAAATAAATAAATAAATAAATAAATAAATAAATATTTTTTAAAAAGGATAAGAAAGAAAGAAAGACCAGGCAGGCCTGCCATCCTTATCTCTGTCTGCCTGTCTGTCTGATCCCCTGGAACTGGAGATGGGCCACCTTGTAGGTGCTGGTAGTTGATCCCACGTTCTCTGGAAGAGGAGACAATGCTGTTAATTGTTGAGCCCTTTCAGTGGCCCCACCCATTTTTAATTATTAGAAGTATATGTGAGACTGTGTTTATGTACATCATATTCAAATCATAAGAGGGATTTAGAATCTCCAGAATCTGACACCCTCTTCTGGAGTGTCTGAAGACGGCTACAGTGTACTTATATCTAATAAATACATAAATAAATAAATAAATAAATAAATAAATAAATAAACATTTTTTAAAAAGTATAAGAAATAAAGAAAGACCAGGCAGGCCTTCCATCCTTATCTCTGTCTCTCTGTCTGTCTGTCTGTCTGATCCACTGGAACTGGAGATGGGCCACCATAAGGTGCTGGTAGTTTATCCCAGGTTGTCTGAAAGAGGAGACAATGCTGTTAATTGTTGAGCCCTCTCACTGTCCCCACACATCTTTAAATTTTTAGAAGTATATGTGAGGCCTTGTTTATGTACATCATATGAAGACCATAAGAGGGATTTAGATTCTCCAGAATCTGACACCCTCTTCTGGAGTGTCTGAAGACAGCTACAGTGTACTTATATCTAATAAATACATAAATAAATAAATAAATAAATAAATAAATAAATAAATAAACATTTTTTTAAAAAGGATAAGAAAGAAAGAAAGACCAGGCAGGCCTGCCATCCTTATCACTGTCTGTATGTCTGTCTGTCTGATCCCCTGGAACTGGAGATGGGCCACCATATAGTTGCTGGTAGTTGATCCCAGGTACTCTGGAAGAGGAGACAATGCTGTTAATTGTTGAGCTTTTAGGGTGGCCCCACCCTTCTTTAAATTTTTAGAAGTATATGTGAGGCTGTGTTTATGTACATCATATGCAGACCATAAGAGGGATATAGATTCTCCAGAATCTGACACCCTCTTCTGGAGTGTCTGAAGACAGCTACAGTGTACGTATATCTAATAAATACAGAAATAAATAAATAAATAAATAAATAAACATTTTTTAAAAGGGATAAGAAAGAAAGAAAAACCAGGCAGGCCTGCCATCCTTGTCTGTCCTTCTCTCTGTCTGTCTGTCTTGCCTAGCCCCTTGAGTAGCCTAGCCTAGTCCCTTGCCTTGACTAGCCCAGCCCCTTGCCTAGCCTAGCCTAGCCCAGCCCTGCCTTGCCTAGCCCTGCCTATCCCTGTCTTTAACCAGGCTGGCCTCGAACTCAGAAACTGACTGCCTCTGCCTCCAGAGTGCTCTCATTAAGAGCTCGAGCCACCCCTGACTGTTGGGTTTTCTAAGTCTTACATAGGTATGGTCTGTTTCTCAGCTGTGAAAACCTAATTAACACATGTAGTCTGTCCTAGGTCAGCCATAGCTACAGACTGAGGCCTTTTCTAAAACAAAACAAAAGAAAACAAAAAATAGAAATAATAAAATAAATAAATTAAGCAACCACATCATATCTTTTCTTTCTTTCAATGATACTCAGAGCTTGAAGCAGTTCACCCATGAGACCTCAGCTCCGGACATTGAGGCTCTTTCCCTAACAAGTATTATGGCTGAACCTGAGGGGTTCTACTGCTGATTTGTGTCCCCCACTTTAAAAAAATAGTTGTTTTCAAAGGCTGCAGGTTCTTAGACCTGTTCCTTGTTACAGTTGAGTCACAGCCCTGAAAGTTCAGTGGTAGTTAAAGGCACTGAAAAGGGCTTCCTATAGACATCAAAGACCAAGTCTTTGTTTTTAAAAATTTAATCTGGATTCCCCCACCCCCTGGCATCCTTAGAATTCCTAGAAAGGAAGGCAGGGACCTGGGCAGAAGTGTGCAAGGCTACTGGTGTTTGTAAGTGGTAACAGAAAGCTTTCTCTTGTTGGTACCCTACCCCAAGTTACACTGTCACTTCTTTTTCCTAGTTATTGTTTTGTCGGTTTGTATTCTCAACATAGACCCTTTTCCTTCCTAACCTTGGCTGTCCTGAACCTTACTGTCCTTGAACTCAATGATTTGCCTGTCTTGCTGGGATGAATCTGTGAGCTACCATCCAGAAGGAAGCACCCTGCTGAGGTTAGATTGGGGTCTCTCCCATTTTCCTCTATGAACATGCATATGGCAGGCCTGTTCTTTCTTTTTTACTTTTCCTTTTCTTTTTAAAGATTTATTTATTTATTATATTTAAGTATGCTGTAGCTATCTTCAGACAGTCCAGAAGAGGGTGTCAGAATCTGAAGAATCTAAATCATTCTTATTGTCTGCATATGATGTATATAAACACAGCCTCACATATACTCAAAAAAAAAAAAAAAAAGAAAGATGTGGCTACAGAGAGGGCTCAACAATTAAGAGCATTGTCTCCTCTTCCAGAGAACCAGGGCTCAATTACCAGTATTTTATATGGTGGCCCATCTCCAGTTCCAGGGGATCTAATACTCTGTTCTGGAGTCTGTGGGCACAGCATACACATGTAAAACATTCTTACACAATCATTGAGAGAGGAGAGAGAGGGGTTGAGAGAGAGGGGAGGTAATCATACCTCCTGACGAGTTTGAAGACCTGAGCTTCATCACTCACACAAATAAATAAATGCAAAATATTTTTTTATAAATAAACTCTGCCATTGCCCTTTAAAAATTCCTAGAAAACAAGTTTTATAAGCAACAGTTATATTTACTATATCTAAAGGACAGTCATGAGCATATTCAATAAATAGAAAAAGGCCTGTTAGTCTTAGAAATGGAAAAGACAAACCAAGGAAGGTTTGCAATTACATAATGAGGCAGCTCAGCCCAGCTCTAAGGTTGGAAATAAGACTCGAGAATAGGATACACCTGAAGACAGCCAGCCATTGTTTTTTGTTTGGAGGCTGAAAGGATACACCTGAAGACAGCCAATGCTGTGTGATGGTGATCTGGTATTTTTTTTTTTTAATTTTTAAAAACTTTAACACTTTTTATAAAACTTTTATAAAAACTTTTTATTATAAACTTTTCTTTCTTTCTTTCTTTCTTTCCTCACCCTAGCCCCTACCCTAGCCCTGTCTTTCACCAGGGTGGCCTCAAACTCAGAAACTGACTGCCTCTGCCTACAGAGTGCTCTCATTAAGAGCTTGAGCCACCACTGAATGTAGGGTTTTCTATGCCTTACCTTGCTCTTGGTGTCTGTTCCCAGCTGTGAAACCCTAATTAACACAAGTATGCAGTCCTGGGTCAGCCAGAGCTACAGACTGAGGACTTCTCTAAAAACAAATAAAACAAAACAAAACAACAAATAGAAATAATAAAATACATAAATTAAGCAACCACAGCATAGCTTTTCTCTATCTAGGTGGTACTCAGAAATTCCAGCAGTTGGCCTGTGACACCTCAGCTCAGTATATGTGAGGCTGTGTTTATGTACATCATATGCAGGCCATAAGAGGGATTTACATTCTCCAGAATCTGACACCCTCCTCTGGAGTGTCTAAAGAAAGCTACAGTGTACTTATATCTAAGAAATACATAAATAAATAAATAAATAAATAAATAAATAAATAAATAAATAAAGTATAAGAAAGAAAGAAAAACCAGGCAGGCCTGCAATCCTTGTCTGTCTGTCTGTCTGTATGTCTGTCTGATCCCCTGGAACTGGAGATGGGCCACAATATAGTTGCTGGTAGTTGATCCCAGGTCCTCTGGAAGAGGAGACAATGCTGTTAATTGTTGAGCCCTTTCAGTGGCCCCACCCATCTTTAAATTTTTAGAAGTATATGTGAGGCTGTGTTTATGTACATCATATGCAGACCATAAGAGGGATTTAGATTCTCCAGAAGATGACACACTCTTCTAGAATGTCTGAAGACAGCTACAGTGTACTTATATCTAATAAATTCATAAATAAACAAATAAACATTTTTTAAAAAGGATAATAAAGAAAGAGAGACCAGGCAGGCCTGCCATCCTTGTTTGTCTGTCTGTCTGTCTGATCCCCTGGAACTGGAGATGGGCCACCATATAATTGCTGGTAGTTGATCCCAGGTTCTCTGGAAGAGGAGTCAGTGCTGTTAATTGTTGAGCCCTTTCAGTGGCCCCACCCATCTTTAAATTTTTAGAAGTATATGTGAGGCTGTGTTCATGTACATCATATGCAGACCATAAGAGGGATATAGATTCTCCAGAATCTGACACCCTCTTCGGGAGTGTTTGAAGACAGCTACAGTGTACTTACATCTAATAAATACATACTTAAATTAATAAACATTTTTTTAAAAAGGATAAGAAAGAATGAAAGACCAGGTAGGCCTGCCATCCTTAACTCTATCTGTCTGTCTGTCTGTCTGTCTGATCCCCTGGAACTGGAGATGGGCCACCATATAGTTGCTGGTAGTTGATCCCATGTTCTCTATAAGAGGAGACAATGCTGTTAATTGTTGATCCCTTTCATTGGCCCCACACATCTTTAAATTTTTAGAAGTAAATGTGAGGCTGTGTTTATGTACATCATATGCAGACCATAAGAGGGATATAGATTCTCCAGAATCTGACACCCTCTTCTGGAGTGACTGAAGACAGCTACATTGTACTTATATCTAATAAATACATAAATAAATAAATAAATAAACATTTTTTAAAAAGAATAAGAAAGAAAGAAAGACCAGGCAGGCCTGCCACCTTGTCTGTCTGTCTGTCTGTCCGTCAGATACCCTGAAACTGGAGATGGGCCACCATATAGTTGCTGGTAGTTGATCCCAGGTTCTCTGGAAGAGGAGAAAATGCTGGTAATTGTTGAGCCCTTTCAGTGGCCCCACCCATCTTTAAATTTTTAGATGTATATGTGAGGCTGTGTTCATGTACATCATATGCAGACCATATGAGGGATATTGATTCTCCAGAATCTGACACCCTCTTCTGGAGAGTCTGAAGACAGCTACAGTGTACTTACATCTAATAAATACATAAATAAATAAATAAATAAAAAATAAATGAATAAATGAATAAATAAATAAATTAATTAATAAACATTTTTTAAAAAGGATAAGAAAGAAAGAAAAATCAGGCAGGCCTGCCATCCTTATCTCTGTCTGTCTGTCTGTCTTATCCCCTGGAACTTGAGATGGGCCACCATATAGTTGCTGGTAGTTGATCCCACGTTCTCTGGAAGAACAGACAATGCTGTTAATTGTTGAGCCCTTTCAGTGGGCCCACCCATCTTTAAATTTTTAGAAATATATGTGAGGCTGTGTTTATGTACATCATTTGCAGACCATAAGAGGGATTTAGATTCTCCAGAAGATGACACCCTCTTTTAGAGTGTCTGAAGACAGCTACCTTGTATATAAATCTAATAAATACATACTTAAATTAATAAACATTTCTTAAAAGTATAAGAAAGAAAGAAAGACCAGGCAGGCCTCCATCCTTATCTCTGTCAGTCAGTCTGTCTGTCTGTCTGATCCCTTGGAACTGGAGATGGGCCACCATAAGGTGCTGGTAGTTTAACCCAGGTTCTCTGAAAGAGGAGACAATGCTGTTAATTGTTGAGCCCTCTCAGTGGCCCCACACATCTTTAAATTTTTAGAAGTATATGTGAGGCTGTGTTTATGTACATCATATGCAGACCATAAGAGGGATTTAGATTCTCCACAATCTGACACCCTCTTCTGGAGTGTATGAAGACAGCTACAGTGTACTTATATCTAATAAATACATTTTTTTAAAAAGATAAGAAAGAAAGAAAGACCAGGCAGGCCTGCCATCCTTATCACTGTCTGTATGTCTGTCTGTCTGATCCCCTGAAACTGGAGATAGGCCACCATATAGTTGCTGGTAGTTGATCCCAATACTCTGCAAGAGGAGACAATGCTGTTAATTGTTCAGCCCTTTCAGTGGCGCCACCTTGCTTTAAATATTTAGAGTTATATGTGAGGCTGTGTTTATGTACATCATATGCAGACCATAAGAGGGATTTAGATTCTCCAGAATCTGACACCCTCTTCTGGAGTGTCTGAAGACAGCTACAGTGTACTTATATCTAATAAATAAATAGATAAATAAATAAATAAATAAACATTTTTTAAAAAGTATAAGAAAGAAAGAAAGGCCAGGCAGGCCTGCCATCCATATCTCTGTCTGTCTGTCTGTCTGTCTATCTGATCCCCGGGAACTGGCGATGGGCCACCATATAGTGCTGGTAGTTGATCCAAGGTTCTCTGGAAGAGGAGACAATTCGGTTAATTGTTTAGCCCTTCCAGTGGCCCCACACTTCTTTAAATATTTATAAGTTTATGTGAGGCTGTGTTTATGTACATCATATTCAGATTGTAAGAGGATTTAGATTCTCCAGAATCTGACACCGTCTACTGGAGTGACTGAAGACAGCTACAGTGTACTTATATATAATAAATAAATAAATAAATAAATAAATAAATAAACATTTTTTAAAAAGGATAAGAAAGAAAGAAAGACCAGGCAGGCCTGCCATCCTTATCACTGTCTGTATGTCTGTCTGTCTGATCCCCTGGAACTGGAGATGGGCCACCATATAGTTGCTGGTAGTTGATCCCAGGTACTCTGGAAGAGGAGACAATGCTGTTAATTGTTGAGCCCTTTCAGTGGCGCCACCCATCTTTAAATATTTAGAGGTATATGTGAGGCTGTGTTTATGTACATCATATGCAGACCATAAGAGGGATTTAGATTCTCCAGAATCTGACACCCTCTTCTGGAGTGTCTGAAGACAGCTACAGTGTACTTATATCTAATAAATACATAAATAAATATATAAATAAACATTATTTTAAAAAGGATAAGAAAGAAAGAAAGACCAGGCAGGCCTGCCATCCTTATCACTGTCTGTATGTCTGTCTGTCTGATCCCCTGGAACTGGAGATGGGCCACCATATAGTTGCTGGTAGTTGATCCCAGGTACTCTGGAAGAGGAGACAATGCTGTTAATTGTTGAGCCCTTTCAGTGGCGCCACCCATCTTTAAATATTTAGAGGTATATGTGAGGCTGTGTTTATGTACATCATATGCAGACCATAAGAGGGATTTAGATTCTCCAGAATCTGACACCCTCTTCTGGAGTGTCTGAAGACAGCTACAGTGTACTTATATCTAATAAATACATAAATAAATATATTAATAAACATTATTTTAAAAAGGATAAGAAAGAAAGAAAGACCAGGCAGGCCTGCCATCCTTATCACTGTCTGTATGTCTGTCTGTCTGATCCCCTGGAACTGGAGATGGGCCACCATATAGTTGCTGGTAGTTGATCCCAGGTACTCTGGAAGAGGAGACAATGCTGTTAATTGTTGAGCCCTTTCAGTGGCGCCACCCATCTTTAAATATTTAGAGGTATATGTGAGGCTGTGTTTATGTACATCATATGCAGACCATAAGAGGGATTTAGATTCTCCAGAATCTGACACCCTCTTCTGGAGTGTCTGAAGACAGCTACAGTGTACTTATATCTAATAAATAAATAGATAAATAAATAAATAAATAAATAAACATTTTTTAAAAAGTATAAGAAAGAAAGAAAGACCAGGCAGGCCTGCCATCCATATCTCTGTCTGTCTGTCTGTCTGTCTGTCTATCTGATCCCCGGGAACTGGAGATGGGCCACCATATAGTTCTGGTAGTTGATCCAAGGTTCTCTGGAAGAGGAGACAATTCGGTTAATTGTTGAGCCCTTTCAGTGGTCCCACACTTCTTTAAATATTTATAAGTATATGTGAGGCTGTGTTTATGTACATCATATGCAGACCATAAGAGGGATTTAGATTCTCCAGAATCTGACACCCTCTTCTGGAGTGACTGAAGACAGCTACAGTGTACTTATATCTAATAAATAAATAGATAAATAAATAAATAAATAAATAAACATTTTTTAAAAAGGATAAGAAAGAAAGAAAGACCAGGCAGGCTTGCCATTCATATCTCTGCCTGTCTGTCTGTCTGTCTATCTGATCCCCGGGTACTGGAGATGGGCCACCATATAGTTGCTGGTAGTTGATCCAAGGTTCTCTGGAAGAGGAGACAATGCTCTTAATTGTTGAGCCCTATCAGTGGCCCTACCCATCTTTAAATTTTTAGAAGTATATATGAGTCTGTGTTTATGTACATCATATGCAGACCATAAGAGGGATTTAGATACTCCAGAATCTGACACCCTCTTCTGGAGTGTCTGAAGACAGCTACAGTGTACTTATATAATAAATAAATAAATAAATAAATAAACAAACATTATTTAAACCGGATAAGAAAAAAAATAAAGACCAGGCAGGCCTACCATCCCTATCTCTGTCTGTCTGTCTATCAGTCGTTCTGATCCCCTGGAACTGGAGATGGGCCACCATATAGGTGCTGGTAGTTGATCCCAGGTTCTCTGGAAGAGGAGACAATGCTGTTAATTGTTGAGCGATTTCAGTGGCCCCACCCATCGTTAAATTTTTGGTAGTATATGTGAGGCTGTGTTTATGTACATCATATGCAGACCATAAGAGGGATTTAGATTCTCCAGAATCTGACACCCTCTTCTGGAGTGTCTGAAGACAGCTACAGTGTACTTATATCTAATAAATACATGAATAAATAAACATTTTTTAAAAAGGATAATAAAGAAAGAAAGACCAGGCAGGCCTGCCATCCTAATCTCAGTCAGTCTGTCTGTCTGTCAGACTGTCTGATACCTTGGAACTGCAGATGGGCCTACATATAGTTGCTGTTAGTTGATCCCAGCTTCTCTGGAAGAGGAGACAATGCTATTAATTGTTGAGCCCTTTCAGTGGCTCCACCTATCTTTAAATTTTTAGAAGTATATGTTAGGCTGTGTTTATGTACATCATATGCAGACCATAAGAGGGATTTAGTTTCTCCAGAATCTGACACCCTCTACTGGAGTGTCTGAAGACAACTACAGTGTACTTATATCTAATAAATAAATAAATAAATAAATAAATAAATAAATAAATAAACATTATTTTAAAAGGATAAGAAAGAAAGAAAGACCAGGCAGGCCTGCCATACTTATCTCAGTCTGTCTGTCTGTCTGTCTGATCCCCTGGAACTGGAGATGGGCCACTTTGTAGGTGCTGTTAGTTGATCCCAGGTTCTCTGGAAGAGGAGACAATGCTGTTAATTGTTGAGCCCTTTCAGTGGCCCCACCCATTTTTAATTTTTACAAGTATATGTGAGGCTGTGTTTATGTACATCATATTCAGACCATAAGAGGGATTTAGATTCTCCAGAATCTGACACCATCTTCTGGAGTGTCTGAAGACTGCTACAGTGTACTTATATCTAATAAATACATAAATAAATAAATAAATAAAAGTATAAATAAACATTTTTTAAAAAGTATAAGAAATAAAGAAAGACCAGTCAGGCCTGCCATCCATATCTCTGTCTCTCTGTCTGTCTGTCTGTCTGATCCACTGGAACTGGAGATGGGCCACCATAAGGTGCTGGTAGTTTATCCCAGGTTCTCTGAAAGAGGAGACAATGCTGTTAATTGTTGAGCCCTCTCAGTGGCCCCACACGTCTTTAAATTTTTAGAAGTATATGTGAGGCTGTGTTTATGTACATCATATGCAGACCATAAAAGGGATTTAGATTCTCCAGAATCTGACACCCTCTTCTGGAGTGTCTGAAGACAGCTACAGTGTACTTATATCTAATAAATACATAAATAAATATATAAATAAACATTTTTTTAAAAAGGATAAGAAAGAAAGAAAGACCAGGCAGGCCTGCCATCCTTATCACTGTCTGTATGTCTTTCTGTCTGATCCCCTGGAACTGGAGATGGGCCACCATATAGTTGCTGGTAGTTGATCCCAGGTACTCTGGAAGAGGAGACAATGCTGTTAATTGTTGAGCTTTTAGAGTGGCCCCACCCTTCTTTAAATTTTTAGAAGTATATGTGAGGCTGTGTTTATGTACATCATATGCAGACCATAAGAGGGATTTAGATTCTCCAGAATCTGACACCCTCTTCTGGAGTGTCTGAACAGCTACAGTGTACTTATATCTAATAATAAATAAATAAATAAATAAATAAACAAACATTTTTTTTAAAAAAGGATAAGAAAGAAAGAAAGACAAGGCAGGCCTGCCATCCTTATCACTGTCTGTCTGTCTGTCTGTCTGATCCCCTGGAACTGGAGATGGGCCACCTTTTAGGTGCTGGTAGTTGATCCCAGGTTCTCTGGAAGAGGAGACAATGCTGTTAATTGTTGAGTCCTTTCAGTGGCCCCACCTATTTATAATTTTTAGAAGTATATGTGAGGCTGTGTTTATGTACATCATATTCAGACCATAAGCGGGATTTAGATTCTCTAGAATCTGACACCCTCTTCTGGAGTGTGTGAAGACGGCTACAGTGTACTTATATCTAATAAATACATAAATAAATAAATAAATAAATAAATAAATAAATAAATAAATAAACAGTTTTTAAAATGTATAAGAAATAAAGAAAGACCAGGCAGGCATGCCATCCTCGTCTCTGTCTCTCTGTCTGTCTGTCTGTCTGTCTGATCCACTGGAACTGGGGATGGGCCACCATAAGGTGCTGGTAGTTTATCCCAGGTTCTCTGAAAGAGGAGACAATGCTGTTAATTGTTGAGTCCTTTCAGTGGCCCCACCTATTTATAATTTTTAGAAGTATATGTGAGGCTGTGTTTATGTACATCATATTCAGACCATAAGAGGGATTTAGATTCTCTAGAATATGACACGCTCTTATGGAGTGTCTGAAGACCGCTACAGTGTACTTATATCTAATAAATAAATAAATAAATAAATAAATAAATAAATAAACATATTTTAAAAAGTATAAGAAATAAAGAAAGACCAGGCAGGCCTGCCATCCTTATCTCTGTCTTTCTGTCTATCTGTCTGTCTGTCTGATCCCCTGGAACTGGAGATGGGCCACCATAAGGTGCTGGTAGTTTATCCCAGGTTCTCTGAAAGAGGAGACAATGCTGTTAATTGTTGAGCCCTCTCAGTGGCCCCACACATCTTTAAATTTTTAGAAGTATATGCGAGGCTGTGTTTATGTACATCATATGCAGACCATAAGAGGGATTTAGATTCTCAAGAATATGACACCCTCTTCTGGAGTGTCTGAAAGCAGCTACAGTGTACATATATCTAATAAATACATAAATAAATATATAAATAAACATTTTTTTAAAAAGGATAAGACAGAAAGAAAGAGCAGGCAGGCCTGCCATCCTTATCACTGTCTGTATGTCTGTCTGTCTGATCCCCTGGAACTGGAGATGGGCCACCATATAGTTGCTGGTAGTTGATTCCAGGTACTCTGGAAGAGGAGACAATGCTGTTAATTGTTGAGCTTTTAGAGTGGCCCCACACTTCTTTAAATTTTTAGAAGTATATGTGAGGCTGTGTTTATGTACATCATATGCAGACCATAAGAGGGATTTAGATTCTCCAGAATCTGACACCCTCTTCTGGAGTGTCTGAACAGCTACTGTGTACGTATATCTAATGATAAATATATAAATAAATAAATAAATAAATAAATAAATAAACATTTTTTTTAAAAAAGGATAAGAAACAAAGAAAGACCAGGCAGGCCTGCCATCCTTATCACTGTCTGTCTGTCTGTCTGTCTGATCCCCTGGAACTGGAGATGGGCCACCTTTTAGGTGCTGGTAGTTTATCCCAGGTTCTCTGGAAGAGGAGACAATGCTGTTAATTATTGAGTCCTTTCAGTGGCCCCACCTATTTATAATTTTTAGAAGTATATGTGAGGCTGTGTTTATGTACATCATATTCAGACCATAAGAGGTATTTAGATTCTCTAGAATCTGACACCCTCTTCTGGAGTGTCTGAAGACGGCTACAGTGTACTTATATCTAATAAATACATAAATAAATAAATAAATAAATAAATAAATAAATAAATTAACATTTTTTAAAAAGTATAAGAAATAAAGAAAGACCAGGCAGGCCTGCCATCATTATCTCTGTCTCTCTGTCTGTCTGTCTGTCTGTCTGATCCACTGGAACTGGAGATGGGCCACCATAAGGTGCTGGTAGTTTATCCCAGGTTCTTTGAAAGAGGAGACAATGCTGTTAATTGTTGAGCCCTCTCAGTGGCCCCACACATCTTTAAAATTTTAGAAGTATATGTGAGGCTGTGTTTATGTACATCATATGCAGACCATAAGAGGGATTTAGATTCTCCAGAATCTGACACCCTCTTCTGGAGTGTCTGAAGACAGCTACAGTGTACTTATATCTAATAAATACATAAATAAATATATAAATAAACATTTTTTTGAAAAGGATAAGAAAGAAAGAATGACCAGGCAGGCCTGCCATCCTTATCACTGTCTGTATGTCTGTCTGTCTGACCCCTGGAACTGGAGATGGGCCACCTTATAGTTGCTGGTAGTTGATCCCAGGTACTCTGGAAGAGGAGACAATGCTGTTAATTGTTGAGCTTTTAGAGTGGCCCCACCCTTCTTTAAATTTTTAGAAGTATATGTGAGGCTGTGTTTATGTACATCATATGCAGACCATAAGAGGGATTTAGATTCTCCAGAATCTGACACCCTCTTCTGGAGAGTCTGAAAGCAGCTACAGTGTACATATATCTAATAAATACATAAATAAGTATATAAATAAACATTTTTTTAAAAAGGATAAGAAAGAAAGAAAGACCAGGCAGGCCTGCCATCCTTATCACTGTCTGTATGTCTGTCTGTCTGATCCCCTGGAATTGGAGATGGGCCACCATATAGTTGCTGGTAGTTGATCCCAGGTACTCTGGAAGAGGAGACAATGCTGTTAATTGTTTAGCTTTTAGAGTGGTCCCACCCTTCTTCAAATTTTTAGAAATATATGTGAGGCTGTGTTTATGTACATCATATGCAGACCATAAGAGGGATTTAGATTCTCCAGAATATGACACCCTCTTCTGGAGTGTCTGAAGACAGCTACAGTGTACTTATATCTAATAAATATATATATAAATAAATAAACATTTTTAAAATGTATAAGAAAGAAAGAAAAACCAGGCAGGCCTGCAATCCTTGTCTGTCTGTCTGTATGTATGTCTGTCTGATCGCCTGGAACTGGAGATGGGCCACAATATAGTTGCTGGTAGTTGATCCCAGGTCCTCTGGAAGAGGAGACAATGCTGTTAATTGTTGAGCCCTTTGAGTGGCCCCAACCATCTTTAAATTTTTAGAAGTATATGTGAGGCTGTGTTTATGTACATCATATGCAGACCATAAGAGGGATATAGATTCTCCAGAATCTGACACCCTTTTCTGGAGAGTCTGAAGACAGCTACAGTGTACTTATATCTAATAAATAAATAAATAAATAAATAAATAAATAAATAAATTAATAAACATTTTTTAAAAAGATAAGAAAGAAAGATAAATCAGGCAGGCCTGCCATCCTTATCTCTGTCTGTCTGTCTGTCTGTCTGATCCCCTGCAACTTGAGATGGGCCACCACATAGTTGCTGGTAGTTGATCCCACGTTCTCTGGAAGAGGAGACAATGGTGTTAATTGTTGAGCCCTTTCAGTGGGCCCACCCATCTTTAAATTTTTAGAAGTATATGTGAGGCTGTGTTTATGTACATCATATGCAGACCATAAGAGGGATTTACATTCTCCAGAAATGACACCCTCTTCTAGAGTGTCTGAAGACAGCTACAGTGTACTTATATCTAATAAATACATAAATAAATAAATAAATAAATAAATAAATAAACATTTTTTTAAAAGTATAAGAAAGAAAGAAAGACCAGGCAGGACTCCATCCTTACCTCTGTCAGTCTGTCTGTCTGTCTGTCTGATTCCTTGGAACTGGAGATGGGCCACCATATAGTTGTTGTTAGTTGATCCCAGGTTCTCTGGAAGAAGAGACAATGCTGTTAATTGTTGAGCCCTTTCAGTGGCTCCACCTGTCTTTAAATTTTTAGAAGTATATATTAGGCTGTGTTTATGTACATCATATGCAGACCATAAGAGGGATTTAGATTCTCCAGAATCTGACACCCTCTTCTGGAGTGTCTAAAGACAACTACAGTGTACTTATATCTAATAAATACATAAATAAATAAATAAATAAATAAATAAACATTATTTTAAAAGGATAAGAAAGAAAGAAAAACCAAGCAGACCTGCCCTTTTTATCTCTGTCTGTCTATCTGTCTGATCCCCTGGAACTGGAGATGGGCCACCATATAGTTGCTCGTAGTTGATCCCAGGTTCTCTGGTAGAGGAGACAATGCTGTTAATTGTTGAGCCCTTTCAGTGGCCCCACACATCTTTAAATTTTTAGAAGTATATGTGAGGCTGTGTTTATGTACATCATATGCAGACCAAAAGAGGGATTTAGATTCTCCAGAATCTGACACCATCTTCAGGAGTGTCTGAAGACAGCTACAGCGTACTTATATATAATAAATACATAAATAAATAAATCAATAAATAAATAAACATTTTTTAAAAGTATAAGAAAGAAAGAAAGACCAGGCAGGCCTCCATCCTAATCTCTGTCTGTCTGTCTGTCTGTCTGTCTGATACCCTGGAACTGGAGATGGGCCACCATATAGTTGCTGGTTGTTTATCCAAGGTTCTCTGGAAGAGGAGACAATGCTGATAATTGTTGAGCCCTTTCAGTGGCCCCACCCATCTTTAAATTTTTAGAAGTATATGGGAGGCTGTGTTTATGTACCGAATATGCAGACCATAAGAGGGATTTAGATTCTCCAGAATCTGACACCCTCTTCTGGAGTGTCTGAAGACAGCTACAGTGTACTTATATCTAATAAATTCATAAAGAAACAAATAAACATTTTTTAAAAAGGATAATAAAGAAAGAGAGACCAGGCAGACCTGCCATCCTTGTCTTTCTGTCTGTCTGACTGATCCCCTGGAACTGGAGATGGGCCACCATATAATTGCTGGTAGTTGATCCCAGGTTCTCTGGAAGAGGAGTCAGTGCTGTTAATTGTTGAGCCCTTTCAGTGGCCCCACCCATCTTTAAATTTTTAGAAGTATATGTGAGGCTGTGTTTATGTACATCATATGCAGACCATAAGAGGGATTTAGATTCTCCAGAATCTGACACCCTCTTCTGGAGTGTCTGAAAGCAGCTACAGTGTACTTATATCTAATAAATACATACTTAAATTAATAAACATTTTTTAAAAGGATAAGAAAGAAGGAAAGACAAGGTAGGCCTGCCATCCTTAACTCTATCTGTCTGTTTGTCTGTCTGTCTGTCTGAACCCCTGGAACTGGAGATGGGCCACCATATAGTTGCTGGTAGTTGATCCCAGGTTCTCTATAAGAGGAGACAATGCTGTTAATTGTTGATCCCTTTCATTGGACCAACACATCTTTAAATTTTTAGATGTAAATGTGAGGCTGTGTGTATGTACATCATATGCAGACCATAAGAGGGATATAGATTCTCCAGAATCTGACACCCTCTTCTGGAGTGTCTGAAGACAGCTACAGTGTAAGTATATCTCATAAATACATAAATACATAAATAAATAAATAAATAAATAAACAAACATTTTTTAAAAGGGATTAGAAATAAAGAAAAACCAGGCAGGCCTGCCATCCTTGTCTGTCTTTCTCTCTGTCTGTCTGTCTTGCCTAGCCCCTTGAGTAGCCTAGCCTAGTCCCTTGCCTTGACTAGCCCAGCCCCTTGCCTAGCCTAGCCCAGCCCTGCCTTGCCTAGCCCTGCCTATCCCTGTCTTTAACCAGGCTGGCCTCGAACTCAGAAACTGACTGCCTCTGCCTCCAGAGTGCTCTCATTAAGAGCTCGAGCCACCACTGACTGTTGGGTTTTCTAAGTCTTACATAGGTATGGTCTGTTTCTCAGCTGTGAAACCCTAATTAACACATGTAGTCTGTCCTAGGTCAGCCATAGCTACAGACTGAGGCCTTTTCTAAAACAAAACAAAAGAAAACAAAAAATAGAAATAATAAAATAAATAAATTAAGCAACCACATGATATCTTTTCTTTCTTTCAATGATACTCAGAGCTTGAAGCAGTTCACCCATGAGACCTCAGCTCCGGACATTGAGGCTCTTTCCCTAACAAGTATTATGGCTGAACCTGAGGGGTTCTACTGCTGATTTGTGTCCCCCACTTTAAAAAAATAGTTGTTTTCAAAGGCTGCAGGTTCTTAGACCTGTTCCTTGTTACAGTTGAGTCACAGCCCTGAAAGTTCAGTGGTAGTTAAAGGCACTGAGAAGGGCTTCCTATAGACATCAAAGGCCAAGTCTTTGTTTTTAAAAAGTTAATCTGGATTCCCCCACCCCCTGGCATCCTTAGAATTCCTAGAAAGGAAGGCAGGGACCTGGGCAGAAGGGTGCAAGGCTACTGGTGTTTGTAAGTGGTAACAGAAAGCTTTCTCTTGTTGGTACCCTACCCCAAGTTAAACTGTCACTTCTTTTTCCTAGTTGTTGTTTTGTCGGTTTGTATTCTCAACATAGACCCTTTTCCTTCCTAACCTTGGCTGTCCTGAACCTTACTGTCCTTGAACTCAGTGATTTGCCTGTCTTGCTGGGATGAAACTGTGAGCTACCATCCAGAAGGAAGCACCCTGCTGAGGTTAGATTGGGGTCTCTTCCATTTTCCTCTATGAACATGCATATAACAGGCCTGTTCTTTCTTTTTTACTTTTCCTTTTCTTTTTAAAGATTTATTTATTTATTATATTTAAGTATGCTGTAGCTATCTTCAGACAGTCCAGAAGAGGGTGTCAGATTGTGAAGAATCTAAATCATTCTTATTGTCTGCATATGATGTATATAAACACAGCCTCACATATACTCAAAAAAAAAAAAAAGAAAGATGTGGCTACAGAGAGGGCTCAACAATTAAGAGCATTGTCTCCTCTTCCAGAGAACCTGGGCTCAATTACCAGTATTATATATGGTGGCCCATCTCCGGTTCCAGGGGATCTAATACTCTGTTCTGGAGTCTGTGGGCACAGCATACACATGCAAAACATTCTTACACAATCATTGAGAGAGGAGAGAGAGGGGTTGAGAGAGAGTGGAGGTAATCATACCTCCTGACAAGTTTGAAGACCTGAGCTTCATCACTCACACAAATAAATAAATGCAAAATATTTTTTTATAAATAAACTCTGCCATTGCCCTTTAAAAATTCCTAGAAAACAAGTTTTATAAGCAACAGTTTTATTTACTATATCTAAAGGAAAGTCATGAGCATATTCAATAAATAGAAAAAGGCCTGTTAGTCTTAGAAATGGAATGGACAAACCAAGGAAGGTTTGCAATTACATAATGAGGCATCTCAGCCCAGCTCTAAGGTTGGAAATAAGACTCGAGAATAGGATACACCTGAAGACAGCCAGCCATTGTTTTTTGTTTTGGAGGCTGAAAGGATACACCTGAAGACAGCCAATGCTGTGTGATGGTGATCTGGTATTTTTTTTTTTTAATTTTTAAAAACTTTAACACTTTTTATAAAACTTTTATAAAAACTTTTTCTTTCTTTCTTTTCTTCTTTCCTTTCTTTCTTTCCTTCTTTCCTTCTTTCCTTTCTTCCTTTCCTCACCCTAGCCCCTACCCTAGCCCTGTCTTTCACCAGGGTGGCCTCGAACTCAGAAACTGACTGCCTCTGCCTACAGAGTGCTCTCATTAAGAGCTTGAGCCACCACTGAATGTAGGGTTTTCTAAGCCTTACCTTGCTCTTGGTGTCTGTTCTCAGCTGTGAAACCCTAATTAACACAAGTAGGCAGTCCTGGGTCAGCCAGAGCTACAGACAGAGGACTTCTCTAAAAACAAATAAAACAAAACAAAACAACAAATAGAAATAATAAAATACATAAATTAAGCAACCACAGCATAGCTTTTCTCTATCTAGGTGGTACTCAGAAATTCCAGCAGTTGGCCTGTAACACCTCAGCTCAGTATATGTGAGGCTGTGTTTATGTACATCATATGCAGACCATAAGAGGGATTTACATTCTCCAGAATCTGACACCCTCTTCTGGAGTGTCTGAAGACAGCTACAGTGTACTTATATCTAAGAAATACATAAATAAATAAATAAATAAATAAATAAATAAATAAATAAATAAATAAATATATAAACATTTTTTAAAAAGGATAAGAAAGTAAGAAAGACCAGGCAGGCCTGCCACCCTTATGTCTGTCTGTCTGTCTGTCTGTCTGATACCCTGGAACTGGACATGGGCCACCATAGTGTTGCTGGTAGTTTATCCCAGGTTCTCTGGAAGAGGAGACAATGCTCTTAATTGTTGAGCCCTTTCAGTGGACCCACACTTCTTTAAATATTTAGAAGTATATGTGAGGCTGTGTTTATGTACATCATATTCAGATTATAAGAGGATTTAGATTCTCCAGAATCTGACACCCTCTACTGGAGTGTCTGAAGACAGCTACAGTGTACTTATATATAATAAATACATAAATTAATAAATAAATAAATAAACATTTTTTAAAAAGGATAAGAAAAAAAGAAAGACCAGGCAGGCCTACCATCCTTATCTCGGTCTGTCTGTCTGTCTGTCGTTCTGATCCCCTGGAACTGGAGATGGGCCACCATATAGGTGCTGGTATTTGATCCCAGGTTCTCTGGAAGAGGAGACAATGCTGTTAATTGTTGAGCGCTTTCAGTGGCCCCACCCATTGTTAAATTTTTAGTTGTATATGTGAGGCTGTGTATATGTACATCATATGCAGACCATAAGAGGGATTTAGATTCTCCAGAATCTGACACCCTCTTCTGGAGTGTCTAAAGAGAGCTACAGTGTACTTATATCTAATAAATACATAAATAAATAAACATTTTTTAAAAATGATAAGAAAGAAAGAAACAGCAGGCAGGCCTGCCATCATTATCCTTGTCTGTCTCTCTGTCTGTCTGATCCCCTGGGAGTGGAGATGGGCCACCATATAGTTGCAGGTAGTTGATCCCAGGTTCTCTGGAAGAGGAGACAATGCTGTTAATTGCTGAGCCCTTTCATTGGCCCCCCCTTTAAATTTTAAGAAGTAAATGTGAGGCTGTGTTTATGTACATCATATGCAGACCATAAGAGGGATTTAGATTCTCCAGAATCTGACACCTTCTTCTGGAGTGTCTGAAGACGGCTACAGTGTACTTATATCTAATAAACATATAAATAAATAAATAAACATTTTTTAAAAAGGATAAGAAAGAAAGAAAGACCAGGCAGGCCTGCCATCCTTATCTCTGTCAGTCTGTCTGTCTGTCAGACTGTCTGATCCCTTGGAACTGGAGATGGGCCACCATATAGTTGCTGTTAGTTGATCCCATGTTCTCTGGAAGAGGAGACAATGCTGTTAATTGTTGAGCCGTTTCAGTGGCTCCACCTATCTTTAAATTTTCAGAAGTGTATGTTAGGCTGTGTTTATGTACATCATATGCAGACCATAAGAGGGATTTAGATTCTCCAGAATCTGACACCCTCTTCTGCAGTGTCTGAAGACAACTACAGTGTACTTATATCTAATAAATACATACATATATAAATAAATAAATAAATAAACATTATTTTAAAAGGATAAGAAAGAAAGAAAGACCAGGCAGGCCTGCCATACTTATCTCTGTCTGTCTGTCTGTCTGTCTGATCCCCTGGAACTGGAGATGTGCCACCATGTAGGTGCTGGTAGTTGATCCCAGGTTCTCTGGAAGAGGAGACAATGCTGTTAATTGTTGATCACTTTCAGTGGCCCCACCCATTTTTAATTTTTAGAAGTATATGTGAGGCTGTGTTTATGTACATCATATTCAGACCATAAGAGGGATTTAGATTCTCTAGAATCTGACACCCTTTTCTGGAGTGTCTGAAGACGGCTACAGTGTACTTATATCTAATAAATACATAAATAAATAAATAAATAAACATTTTTTAAAAAGTAAAAGAAATAAAGAAAGACCAGGCAGGCCTGCCATCCATATCTCTGTCTCTTTGTCTGTCTGTCTGTCTGATCCACTGGAACTGGAGATGGGCCACCATAAGGTGCTGGTAGTTTATCCCAGGTTCTCTGAAAGAGGAGACAATGCTGTTAATTGTTGAGCCCTCTCAGTGGCCCCACACATCTTTAAATTTTTAGAAGTATATGTGAGGCTGCGTTTATGTACATCATATGCAGACCATGAAAGGGATTTAGTTTTTCGAGAATCTGACACCCTCTTCTGGAGTGTCTGAAAACAGCTACAGTGTACTTATATCTAATAAATACATAAATAAATATATAAATAAACATTTTTTAAAAAGGATAAGAAAGAAAGAAAGAAAGACCAGGCAGGCTTGCCATCCTTATCACTGTCTGTATGTCTGTCTGTCTGATCCCGTGGAACTGGAGATGGGCCACCATATAGTTGCTGGTAGTTGATCCCAGTGCCTCTGGAAGAGGAGACAATGCTGTTAATTGTTGAGCCCTTTCAGTGGCCCCACCCGTCTTTAAATTTTTAGAAGTATATGTGAGGCTTTGTTTATGTACATCATATGCAGACCATAAGAGGGATATAGATTCTCCAGAATCTGACACCCTCTTCTGGAGTGTCTGAAGACAGCTACAGTGTACTTATATCTAGTAAATACATAAATAAATAAATAAATAAATAAATGAATAAATGAATAAATAAATAAATAAACATTTTTAAAAAGGATAAGAAAGAAAGAAAAATCAGGCAGGCCTGCCATCCTTATCTCTGTCTGTCTGTCTGTCTGTCTGATCCCCTGCAACTTGCCATGGGCCACCATATAGTTGCTGGTAGTTGATCCCACCTTCTCTAGAAGAGGAGACAATGGTGTTAATTGTTGAGCCCTTTCAGTGGGCCCACCCATCTTTAAATTTTTAGAAGTATATGTGAGGCTGTGTTTGTGTACATCATATGCAGACCATAAAAGGGATTTAGATTCTCCAGAATATGACACCCTCTTCTAGAGTGTCTGAAGACAGCTACAGTGTACTTATATCTAATAAATACATAAATAAATAAATAAACATTTTTTAAAAAGAATAAGAAAGAAAGAAAGAGCAGGCAGGCCTGCCACCTTGTCTGTCTGTCTGTCTGTCTGTCTATCTGTCAGATACCCTGGAACTGGAGATGAGCCACCATATAGTTGCTGGTAGTTGATCCCAGGTTCTCTGGAAGAGGAGACAATGCTGTTAATTGTTGAGCCCTTTCAGTGGCCCCACCCATCTTTAAATTTTTAGAAGTATATGTGAGGTTCTGTTCATGTACATCATATGCAGACCATAAGAGGGATATTGATTCTCCAGAATCTGACACGCTCTTTTGGAGAGTCTGAAGACAGCTACAGTGTACTTATATCTAATAAATACATAAATAAATAAATAAATGAATAAATGAATAAATAAATAAATAAATAAAAAAAATAAACAAACATTTTTTAAAAAGGATAAGAAAGAAAGAAATATCAGGCAGGCCTGCCATCCTTATCTCTGTCTGTCTGTCTGTCTGTCTTATCCCCTGGAACTTGAGATGGGCCACCATATAGTTGATGGTAGTTGATCCCACGTTCTCTGGAAGAAGAGACAATGCTGTTAATTGTTGAGCCCTTTCAGTGGGCCCACCCATCTTTAAATATTTAGAAGTATATGTGAGGCTGTGTTTATGTACATCCTATGCAGACCATAAGAGGGATTTAGATTCTCCAGAAGATGACACCCTCTTCTAGAGTGTCTGAAGACAGCTACAGTGTACTTATATCTAATAAATACATAAATAAATAAATAAATAAATAAACATTTTTTTAAAAGTATAAGAATGAAAGAAAGACCAGGCAGGCCTCCATCCTTATCTCTGTCAGTCTGTCTGTCTGTCTGTCTGATCCCTTGGAACTGGAGATGGGCCACCATATAGATGCTGTTAGTTGATCCCTGGTTCTCTGGAAGAAGCGACAATGCTTTTAATTGTTGAGCCTTTTCAGTGGCTCCACCTATCTTTAAATTTTTAGAAGTATATGTTAGGCTGTGTTTATGTACATCATATGCAGACCATAAGAGGGATTTAGATTCTCCAGAATCTGACACCCTCTTCTGGAGTGTCTGAAGACAACTACAGTGTACTTATATCTAATAAATACATAAATAAATAAATAAATAAATAAATAAATAAACATTATTTTAAAAGGATAAGAAAGAAAGAAAAAACAGGCAGGCCGCCCTCCTTATCTCTGTCTGTCTGTCTGTCTGTCTGATCCCCTGGAACTGGAGATGGGCCACCATATAGTTGCTGGTAGTTGATCCCAGGTTCTCTGGAAGAAGAGACAATGCTGTTAATTGTTGAGCCCTTTCAGTGGCCCCACCCATCTTAAATTTTTAGAAGTATATGTGAATCTGTGTTTATGTCCATCATATGCAGACCATAAGAGGGATTTATATTCTCCAGAATCTGACACCCACTTCTGGAGTGTCTGAAGACAGCTAAGTGTACTTATATCTACTAAATACATAAATAAATAAATAAACATTTTTTAAAAAGGATAAGAAAGAAAAAAAAACCAGGGAGGCCTGCCACCGTTGTCTGTCTGTCTCTTTGTCTGCCTGATCCCCTGGAACTGGAGATGGGCCACCATATAGTTGCTGGTAGTTGATCCCAGGTTCTCTATAAGAGGAGACAATGCTGTTAATTGTTGATCCCTTTCACTGGCCCCACACATCTTTAAAATTTTAGATGTAAATGTGAGGCTGTGTGTATGTACATCATTTGCAGACAATAAGAGGGATATAGATTCTCCAGAATCTGACACCCTCTTCTGGAGTGTCTGATGACAGCTACAGTGTACTTATATCTAATAAATACATAAATAAAAAAATAAATAAATAAATAAACATTTTTAAAAAGGGATAAGAAATAAAGAAAAACCAGGCAGGCCTGCCATCCTTGTCTGTCTTTCTCTCTGTCTGTCTGTCTTGCCTAGCCCCTTGAGTAGCCTAGCCTAGTCCCTTGCCTTGACTAGCCCAGCCCCTTGCCTACCCTAGCCTAGCCCAGCCCTGCCTTGCCTAGCCCTGCCTATCCCTGTCTTTAACCAGGCTGGCCTCGAACTCAGAAACTGACTGCCTCTGCCTCCAGAGTGCTCTCATTAAGAGCTCGAGACACCACTGACTGTTGGGTTTTGTAAGTCTTACATAGGTATGGTCTGTTTCTCAGCTGTGAAACCCTAATTAACACATGTAGTCTGTCCTAGGTCAGCCATAGCTACAGACTGAGGCCTTTTCTAAAACAAAACAAAAGAAAACAAAAAATAGAAATAATAAAATAAATAAATTAAGCAACCACATGATATCTTTTCTTTCTTTCAATGATACTCAGAGCTTGAAGCAGTTCACCCATGAAACCTCAGCTCCGGACATTGAGGCTCTTTCCCTAACAAGTATTATGGCTGAACCTGAGGGGTTCTACTGCTGATTTGTGTCCCCCACTTTAAAAAAATAGTTGTTTTCAAAGGCTGCAGGTTCTTAGCCCTGTTCCTTGTTACAGTTGAGTCACAGCCCTGAAAGTTCAGTGGTAGTTAAAGGCACTGAGAAGGGCTTCCTATAGACATCAAAGACCAAGTCTTTGTTTTTAAAAAGTTAATCTGGATTCCCCCACCCCCTAGCATCCTTAGAATTCCTAGAAAGGAAGGCAGGGACCTGGGCAGAAGGGTGCAAGGCTACTGGTGTTTGTAAGTGGTAACAGAAAGCTTTCTCTTGTTGGTACCCTACCCCAAGTTACACTGTCACTTCTTTTTCCTAGTTATTGTTTTGTCGGTTTGTATTCTCAACATAGACCCTTTTCCTTCCTAACCTTGGCTGTCCTGAACCTTACTGTCCTTGAACTCAGTGATTTGCCTGTTTTGCTGGGATGAAACTGTGAGCTACCATCCAGAAGGAAGCACCCTGCTGAGGTTAGATTGTGGTCTCTCCCATTTTCCTCTATGAACATGCATATGGCAGGCCTGTTCTTTCTTTTTTACTTTTCCTTTTCCTTTTAATGATTTATTTATTTATTATATTTAAGTATGCTGTAGCTATCTTCAGACAGTCCAGAAGAGGGTGTCAGATTGTGAAGAATCTAAATCATTCTTATTGTCTGCATATGATGTATATAAACACAGCCTCACATATACTCAAAAAAAAAAAAAAGAAAGAAAGAAAGATGTGGCTACAGAGAGGGCTCAACAATTAAGAGCATTGTCTCCTCTTCCAGAGAACCTGGGCTCAATTACCAGTATTATATATGGTGGCCCATCTCCAGTTCCAGGGGATCTAATACTCTGTTCTGGAGTCTGTGGGCACAGCATACACATGCAAAACATTCTTACACAATCATTGAGAGAGGAGAGAGAGGGGTTGAGAGAGAGGGGAGGTAATCATACCTCCTGACGAGTTTGAAGACCTGAGCTTCATCACTCACACAAATAAATAAATGCAAAATATTTTTTTATAAATAAACTCTGCCATTGCCCTTTAAAAATTCCTAGAAAACAAGTTTTATAAGCAACAGTTATATTTACTATATCTAAAGGACAGTCATGAGCATATTCAATAAATAGAAAAAGGCCTGTTAGTCTTAGAAATGGAAAAGACAAACCAAGGAAGGTTTGCAATTACATAATGAGGCAGCTCAGCCCAGCTCTAAGGTTGGAAATAAGACTCGAGAATAGGATACACCTGAAGACAACCAGCCGTTGTTTTTTGTTTTGGAGGCTGAAAGGATACACCTGAAGACAGCCAATGCTGTGTGATGGTGATCTGGTATTTTTTTTTTTAATTTTTAAAAACTTTAACACTTTTTATAAAACTTTTATAAAAACTTTTTCTTTCTTTCTTTTCTTCTTTCCTTTCTTTCTTTCCTTCTTTCCTTTCTTCCTTTCCTCACCCTAGCCCCTACCCTAGCCCTGTCTTTCACCAGGGTGGCCTCGAACTCAGAAACTGACTGCCTCTGCCTACAGAGTGCTCTCATTAAGAGCTTGAGCCACCACTTAATGTAGGGTTTTCTAAGCCTTACCTTGCTCTTGGTGTCTGTTCTCAGCTGTGAAACCCTAATTAACACAAGTAGGCAGTCCTGGGTCAGCCAGAGCTACAGACAGAGGACTTCTCTAAAAACAAATAAAACAAAACAAAACAACAAATAGAAATAATAAAATACATAAATTAAGCAACCACAGCATAGCTTTTCTCTATCTAGGTGGTACTCAGAAATTCCAGCAGTTGGCCTGTGACACCTCAGCTCAGTATATGTGAGGCTGTGTTTATGTACATCATATGCAGACCATAAGAGGGATTTACATTCTCCAGAATCTGACACCCTCCTCTGGAGTGTCTAAAGAAAGCTACAGTGTACTTATATCTAAGAAATACATAAATAAATAAATAAATAAATAAATAAATAAATAAATATTTTTTAAAAAGGATAAGAAAGAAAGAAAGACCAGGCAGGCCTGCCATCTTTATCTCTGCCTGTCTGTCTGTCTGTCTGATCCCCTGGAACTGGAGATGGGCCACCTTGTAGGTGCTGGTAGTTGATCCCAGGTTCTCTGGAAGAGGAGACAATGCTATTAATTGTTGAGCCCTTTCAGTGGCCCCACCCATTTTTAATTTTTAGAAGTATATGTGAGGCTGTGTTTATGTACATCATATTCAGACCATAAGAGGGATTTAGATTCTCCAGAATCTGACACCATCTTCTGGAGTGTCTGAAGACGGCTACAGTGTACTTATATCTAATAAATAAATAAATAAATAAACATTTTTAAAAAAGTATAAGAAATAAAGAAAGACCAGTCAGGCCTGCCATCCTTATCTCTGTCTCTCTGTCTGTCTGTCTGTCTGATCCCTTGGAACTGGAGATGGGCCAATATAAGGTGCTGGTAGTTTATCCCAGGTTCCCTGAAAGAGGAGACAATGCTGTTAATTGTTGAGCCCTCTCAGTGGCCCCACACATCTTTAAATTTTTAGAAGTATATGTGAGGCTGTGTTTATGTACATCATATGCAGTCCATAAGAGGGATTTAGATCCTCCAGAATCTGACACCCTCTTCTGGATTGTCTGAAGACAGCTACAGTGTACTTATATCTAATAAATACATAAATAAATATATAAATAAACATTTTTTAAAAAGGATAAGAAAGAAAGAAAGACCAGGCAGGCCTGCCATCCTTATCACTGTCTGTATGTCTGTCTGTCTGATCCCCTGGAACTGGAGATGGGCCACCATATAGTTGCTGGTAGTTGATCCCATGTACTCTGGAAGAGGAGACAATGCTGTTAATTGTTGAGCCCTTTCAATGGCCCCACACTTCTTTAAATATTTAGAAGTATAAGTGAGGCTGTGTTTATGTACATCATATTCAGATTATAAGAGGATTTAGATTCTCCAGAATCTGACACCCTCTACTGGAGTGACTGAAGACAGCTACAGTGTACTTATATATAATAAATACATAAGTAAATAAATAAATAAATAAACATTTTTTAAAAAGGATAAGATAGAAAGTAAGACCAGGCAGGCCTGCCATCCTTATCTCTGTCTGTCTGTCTGTCAGTCTGTCTGATCCCCTGCAACTGGAGATGGGCTACCATAAAGTTGCTGGTAGTTGATCCCAGGTTCTCTGAAGGAGGAGACAATGCTGTTAATTGTTGAGCCCTATCAGTGGCCCTACCCATCTTTAAATATTTAGAAGTATATGGGAGGCTGTGTTTATGTACATCATATGCAGACCATAAGAGGGATTTAGATTCTCCAGAATCTGACACCCTCTTCTGGAGTGTCTGAAGACAGCTACAGTGTACTTATATCTAATAAATACATAAATAAATAAATAAATAAATAAATAAATAAACATTTTTTAAAAAGGATAAGAAAGAAAGTAAGACCAGGCAGGCCTGCCATCCTTATCTCTGTCTGTCTGTCTGTCTGTCTGTCTGATCCCCTGGAACTGGAGATGGGCCACCATATAGTTGCTGGTAGTTGATCCCAGGTTCTCTGGAAGAGGAGACAATGCTGTTAATTGTTGAGCCCTTTCAGTGGCCCCACCCATTTTTAATTTTTAGAAGTATATGTGATGCTGTGTTTATGTACATTATATTCAGACCATAAGAGGGATTTAGATACTCTAGAATCTGTCACCCTCTTCTGGAGTGTCTGAAGAGGGCTACAGTGTACTTATATCTAATACATAAATAAATAAATAAATAAATAAATAAATAAACATTTTTTAAAAAGTATAAGAAATAAAGAAAGACCAGGCAGGCCTGCCATCCTTATCTCTGTCTCTCTGTCTGTCTGTCTGTCTGATCCACTGGAACTGGAGATGGGCCACCATAAGGTGCTGGTAGTTTATCCCAGGTTCTCTGAAAGAGGAGACAATGCTGTTAATTGTTGAGCCCTCTCAGTGGCCCCACACATCTTTAAATTTTTAGAAGTATATGTGAGGCTGTGTTTATGTACATCATATGCAGACCATAAGAGGGATTTAGATTCTCCAGAATCTGACACCCTCTTCTGGAGTGTCTGAAGACAGCTACAGTGTACTTATATCTAATAAATAAATAAATAAATATATAAATAAACATTTTTTAAAAAGGATAAGAAAGAAAGAAAGACCAGGCAGGCCTGCCATTTTTATCACTGTCTGTATGTCTGTCTGTCTGATCCCCTGGAACTGGAGATGGGCCACCATATAGTTGCTGGTAGTTGATCCCAGGTACTCTGGAAGAGGAGACAATGCTGTTAATTGTTGAGCTTTTAGAGTGGCCACACCCTTCTTTAAATTTTTAGAAGTATATGTGAGGCTGTGTGGGGCCACTGAAAGTCACATAGAGAGACAGAGAGAGACAGAGAGAGACAGAGAGAGACAAAGAAAGACAGAGAGAGACAGAGAGAGACAGAGAGATACATTGAGAGAGACAGAGAGATAGAGAGAGACACAGAGAGAGACACAGAGAGACACAGAGAGAGACACACAGAGAGACAGAGACAGACAGAGAGAGACAGAGAGAGACAGAGAGAGACAGAGATAGAGACAGAGAGAGACAAAGAGAGACAGAGAGACAGAGAGAGAGACAGAGAGAGACAGAGAAAGACAGAGTGAGACAGAGAGAGACACAGAGAGAGACAGAGATACACAGAGTGAGAAAGAGAGAGAGACAGAGAGAGACAGAGAGAGAGACAGAGAGTGAGACAGAGAGAGACAGAGAGAGACAGAGTGAGACAGAAAGAGACACAGAGAGAGACAGAGAGAGACAAAGAAAAACACAGAGAGACAAAGAGAGACAGAGAGAGACAGAGAGAGACAGAGAGAGAGACAGAGAGAGACAGAGAGAGACAAAGAAAAACACAGAGAGAGACAGAGAGAGACAGAGAGATACAGAGAGAGTCAGAGAGACAGAGAGAGACACGGAGAGACAGAGACAGACAGAGAGAGACAGAGAGAGACAGAGATAGAGACAGAGAGAGACAGAGAGAGATAGAGAGAGACACAAAGAGACAGAGAGAGACAGAGAGAGACAAAGAAAGACACAGAGAGAGACAGAGAGAGACAGAGAGATACAGAGAGAGAGACAGAGAGAGACAGAAAGATACAGAAGGACAGAGAGAGACAGAAAGAGACAGAGAGACAGAGATAGAGACAGAGAAAGACAGAGAGAGACACAGAGAGAGACTGAGGGAGACAGAGAGAGAGACAGAGAGAGACATAGAAGAGACAAAGAAAGACACAAGAGAGACAGAGAGAGTCAGACATAGAGACAAAGAAAGACAGAGGGAGACACTGAGAGAGAGAGACAGAGAGAGACAGAGAGATACAGACAGAGAGACAAAGAGAGACAGAGAGAGACAGAGAGAAAGAGAGAGACAGAGAGAGTCAGAGAGAGACAGAGATAGAGACAGAGAGAGACAGAGAGAGGGACAGAGAGAGACAGAGACAGAGTGAGAAATACAGAGAGAGACAGAGTTAGAGAGAGAGACAGAGAGAGACAGAGACAGAGACAGAGAGAGAGACAGAGAGAGACAGAGTGAGACACAGAAAGAGAGAGACAGAGAGAGACAAAGAAAGACACAGAGAGAGACATAGAGAGACAGAGAGATACATTGAGAGAGACATAGAGAGACAGAGAGAGACAGAGATAGAGACAGAGAGAGACAGAGAGAGACACAGAGAGAGACAGAGAGACACAGAGAGACACAGAGAGACACAGAGAGAGACAGAGATAGACATAGACAGACAGAGACAGACAGAGAGAGACAGAGAGAGACAGAGATAGAGACAGAGAGAGACAGAGAGTGAGACAGAGAGAGACAGAGAGAGAGACACCGAAAGACAGAGAGAGACAGAGAGAGACAATGAAAGACACAGAGAGAGACTAAGAGAGACAGAGAGAGACAGAGAGAGACAGAGAGAGACAAAAAAAGACACAGAGAGAGACAGAGAGCGATATAGATAGAGAAAAAGAAAGACAGAGAGAGACACAGAGAGAGAGACAGAGAGAGACAGAGAGAGACAGAGAGATACAGAGAGAGAGACAAAGAGAGACAGAGAGAGAGACAGAGTGAGACAGAGAGAGAGAGAGAGACTGAGAGAGACAAAGAAAGACACAGAGAGAGACATAGAGAGACAGAGAGATACATTGAGAGAGACAGAGAGAGACAGAGATAGACAGAGAGAGACAGAGAGAGACACAGAGAGAAACAGAGAGACACAGAGAGACACAGAGAGACACAGAGAGAGACAGAGAGAGACACAGAGAGACACAGAGAGAGACACAGAGAGACACAGAGAGACACAGAGAGACACAGAGAGAGACAGAGAGAAAGACAGAGAGAGACAGAGAGAGACAGAGACAGACAGAGACAGACAGAGAGAGACAGAGATAGAGACAGAGAGAGACAGAGAGAGACAGAGAGAGACAGAGAGAGACAGAGAGAGTGAGAGAGACAATGAAAGACACAGAGAGAGACAGAGAGAGACAGAGAGATACAGAGAGAGAGACAGAGAGAGACATAAAGAGTCAGAAGGACAGAGAGAGACAGAGAGAGACAGAGATAGAGACAGAGAAAGACAGAGAGAGACACAGAGAGAGACAGAGAAAGACAGAGAGAGACAGAGAGTGAGACAGAGAGAGACAGAGAGAGACAAAGAAAGACACAGAGAGAGACAGAGCGAGACAGAGATAGAGACAGAGAAAGAAAGAGAGAGACACAGAGAGAGAGACAGAGAGAGACAGAGAGATACAGAGAGAGAGACAGAGAGAGACAGAGAGAGACAGAGAGAAAAAGAGAGACAGAGAGAGTCAGAGAGAGACAGAGATAGAGACAGAGAGAGACAGAGACAGAGTGAGAAAGACAGAGAGAGACAGAGATAGAGAGAGAGACAGAGAGAGACACAGAGAGAGACAGAGAGAGACAGAGAGAGACAAAGAAAGACAGAGAGAGACATAGAGAGACAGAGAGATACATTGAGAGAGACAGAGAGACACAGAGAGACACACAGAGAGACACACAGAGAGACAAAGACAGACAGAGAGAGACAGAGAGAGACAGAGAGAGACAGAGATAGAGAGAGACAGAGAGAGACAGAGAGACAGAGAGAGAGACAGAGAGAGACAGAGAGAGACAGAGTGAGACAGAGAGAGACACAGAGTGAGACAGAGATACACAGAGTGAGAAAGAGAGAGAGACATAGAGAGAGACAGAGAGAGAGACAGGGAGAGAGACAGAGAGAGAGACAGAGAGAGACAGAGAGAGACAGAGTGAGACAGAGAGAGAAACAGAGAGAGACAGAGAGAGACAAAGAAAAACACAGAGAGACAGAGAGAGACAGAGAGAGACAGAGAGAGAGACAGAGAGAGACAAAGAAAAACACAGAGAGACAGAGAGAGAGACAGAGAGAGAGACACAGGGAGACAGAGACAGACAGAGAGAGACAGAGAGAGACAGAGAGAGACAGAGATAGAGACAGAGAGAGACAGAGAAAGACAGAGAGAGAGACACAGAGAGAGAGACAGAGAGAGACAGAAAGAGTCAGAAGGACAGAGAGAGACAGAGAGAGATAGAAAGACAGAGATAGAGACAGAGAGAGACAGAGAGTGAGACAGATAGAGACAGAGACAGAGTGAGAAATACAGAGAGAGACAGATTTAGAGAGAGAGACAGAGAGAGACAGAGAGAGAGACAGAGACAGAGACAGAGAGAGAGACAGAGAGAGACAGAGTGAGACACAGAGAGAGAGAGAGACAGAGAGAGACAAAGAAAGACACAGAGAGAGACATACAGAGACAGAGAGATACATTAAGAGAGACATAGAGAGACAGAGAGACAGAGATAGAGACAGAGAGAGACAGAGAGAGACAGAGAGACAGAGAGATAGACAGAGAGAGACAGAGAGAGACAATGAAAGACATAGAGAGAGACAGAGAGACACAGAGAGACACAGAGAGAGAGACAGAGAGAGACAGAAAGAGTCAGAAGGACAGAGAGAGACAGAGAGAGATAGAGATAGAGACAGAGAAAGACAGAGAGAGACACAGAGACAGAGACAGAGAGAGAGACAGAGAGAGACAGAGTGAGACACAGAAAGAGAGAGACAGAGAGAGACAAAGAAAGACACAGAGAGAGACATAGAGAGACAGAGAGATACATTGAGAGAGACATAGAGAGACAGAGAGAGACAGAGATAGAGACAGAGAGAGACAGAGAGAGACACAGAGAGACACAGAGAGAGACAGAGATAGACATAGACAGACAGAGACAGACAGAGAGAGACAGAGAGAGACAGAGATAGAGACAGAGAGAGACAGAGAGTGAGACAGAGAGAGACAGAGAGAGAGACACCGAAAGACAGAGAGAGACAGAGAGAGAAAATGAAAGACACAGAGAGAGACTAAGAGAGACAGAGAGAGACAGAGAGAGACAGAGAGAGACAGAGAGAGACAAAAAAAGACACAGAGAGAGACAGAGAGAGACAGAGAGAAAGAGAGAGACAGAGAGAGTCAGAGAGAGACAGAGATAGAGACAGAGAGAGACAGAGAGAGGGACAGAGAGAGACAGAGACAGAGTGAGAAATACAGAGAGAGACAGAGTTAGAGAGAGAGACAGAGAGAGACAGAGAGAGAGACAGAGACAGAGACAGAGAGAGAGACAGAGAGAGACAGAGTGAGACACAGAAAGAGAGAGACAGAGAGAGACAAAGAAAGACACAGAGAGAGACATAGAGAGACAGAGAGATACATTGAGAGAGACATAGAGAGACAGAGAGACACAGAGATAGAGACAGAGAGAGACAGAGAGAGACACAGAGAGAGACAGAGAGACACAGAGAGACACAGAGAGAGACACAGAGAGACACAGAGAGAGACAGAGATAGACATAGACAGACAGAGACAGACAGAGAGAGACAGAGAGAGACAGAGATAGAGACAGAGAGAGACAGAGAGAGAGACAGAGAGAGACAGAGAGAGACAGAGAGAGACAGAGAGAGACAAAAAAAGACACAGAGAGAGACAGAGAGCGATATAGATAGAGAAAAAGAAAGACAGAGAGAGACACAGAGAGAGAGACAGAGAGAGACAGAGAGAGACAGAGAGAGACAGAGAGATACAGAGAGAGAGACAAAGAGAGACAGAGAGAGAGACAGAGTGAGACAGAGAGAGAGAGAGAGACTGAGAGAGACAAAGAAAGACACAGAGAGAGACATAGAGAGACAGAGAGATACATTGAGAGAGACAGAGAGAGAAAGAGATAGACAGAGAGAGACAGAGAGAGACACAGAGAGAGACAGAGAGACACAGAGAGACACAGGGAGACACAGAGAGAGACAGAGAGAGACACAGAGAGACACAGAGAGAGACACAGAGAGACACAGAGAGACACAGAGAGATACAGAGAGAGAGACAAAGAGAGACAGAGAGAGACAGAGAGAAAGAGAGAGACAGAGAGAGTCAGAGAGAGACAGAGATAGAGACAGAGAGAGACAGAGAGAGGGACAGAGAGAGACAGAGACAGAGTGAGAAATACAGAGAGAGACAGATTTAGAGAGAGAGACAGAGAGAGACAGAGAGAGAGACAGAGACAGAGACAGAGAGTGAGACAGAGAGAGACAGAGTGAGACACAGAGAGAGAGAGAGACAGAGAGAGACAAAGAAAGACACAGAGAGAGACATAGAGAGACAGAGAGATACATTAAGAGAGACATAGAGAGACAGAGAGAGACAGAGAGAGACAGAGATAGAGACAGAGAGAGACAGAGAGAGACAGAGAGAGACAGAGAGATAGACAGAGAGAGACAGAGAGAGACAATGAAAGACATAGAGAGAGACAGAGAGACACAGAGAGACACAGAGAGAGAGACAGAGAGAGACAGAAAGAGTCAGAAGGACAGAGAGAGACAGAGAGAGATAGAGATAGAGACAGAGAAAGACAGAGAGAGACACAGAGAGAGACAGAGAAAGACAGAGAGTGAGACAGAGACAGACAGAGAGAGACAAAGGAAGACCCAGAGAAAGACAGAGAGAGACAGAGATAGAGACAGAGAAAGACAGAGAGAGACACAGAGAGAGAGAGACAGAGAGAGACAGAGAGAGACAGAGAGAGACAGAGAGATAAAGAGAGAGAGACAGAGAGAAAGAGAGAGACAGAGAGAGTCAGAGAGAGACAGAGATAGAGACAGAGAGAGACAGAGAGAGGGACAGAGAGAGACAGAGACAGAGTGAGAAAGACAGAGAGAGACAGAGATAGAGAGAGAGAGACAGAGAGAGACACAGAGAGAGACAGAAAGAGACAGAGAGAGACAAAGAAAGACACAGAGAGAGACATAGTGAGACAGAGAGATACATTGAGAGAGACAGAGAGAGACAGAGAGAGACAGAGACACAGAGAGAGACAGAGAGACAGAGAGAGACAGAGAGATACAGAGATAGAGACAGAAGGGACAGAGAGAGACAGAGAGAGACCGACAGAGTGACAGATGGAGACAGAGAGAGACAGAGACAGATAGAGTTAGACAGAGAGAGACAGAGAGAGACAGAGAGAGAGAGAGATAGAGAGAGAGACAGAGAGAGACAGAGAGGGACAGAGTGACCGAGAGAGACAGAGAGAGACAGATATAGAGACAGAGAGATACAGAGTGAGGGACAGATAGAGACAGAGAGAGACAGATAGAGACAGAGAGACAGATAGAGACAGAGAGAAACAGAGAGAGACAGAGTGACAGAGAGAGACAGAGAGAGACAGAGACAGAGAAAGAGAGAGAGACAGAGAGAGACAGAGAGAGTCAGATAGACAGAGAGAGACAGAGAGAGACAGTGAGAGACAGAGAGAGACAGAGTGACAGAGAGAGACAGAGAGAGACAGAGATAGAGACAGAGAGAGACAGAGAGAGGGAAAGAGAGAGAGACAGAGAGAGACAGAGAGAGACAGAGAGAGACAGAGAGAGACAGAGAGAGAGAGAGATAGAGACAGAGAGAAACAGAGAGAGACAGAGATAGAGAAAGAGAGAGACAAAGAGAGACATAGAGAGAGAGACAGAGAGAGACAGAGCGAGACAAAGAAAGACACAGAGAAAGACAGAGACAGAGAGATACAGAGATAGAGACAGAGAGTGACAGATAGACAGAGAGAGACAGAGAGAGACAGAGTTACAGAGAGAGACAGAGAGAGACAGAGATAGAGACAGAGAGAGACAGAGAGAGGGAAAGAGAGAGACAGAGAGAGAGAAGGAGACAGACAGAGAGAGACAGAGAGAGAGACAGAGAGAGACAGAAAGAGTCAGAAGGACAGAGAGAGACAGAGATAGAGACAGAGAGAGACAGAGAGAAAGAGAGAGACAGAGAGAGTCAGAGAGAGACAGAGACAGAGTGAGAAAGACAGAGAGAGACAGAGATAGAGAGAGAGACAGAGAGAGACACACAGAGAGACAGAGAGAGACAGAGAGAGACAAAGAAAGACACAGAGAGAGACATAGAGAGAGAGATACATTGAGAGAGACAGAGAGAGAAAGAGAGAGACAGAGAGAGAGATAGAGAGAGACACAGAGAGAGACAGAGAGACAGAGAGAGACAAAGAAAGACACAGAGAGAGACAGAGAGAGACAGAGAGAGAGACAGAGAGAGACAGAGAGAGACAGATAGACAGAGAGAGACAGAGAGAGACAGAGAGAGACAGAGTGACAGAGAGAGACATAGAGAGAAAGAGATAGAGACAGAGAGAAGGAAAGAAAGAGACACACAGAGGGATAGAGACAGAGAGAAACAGAGAGAGACAGAGATAGAGAAAGAGAGAGACAGAGAGAGACATAGAGAGAGTTACAGAGAGAGACAAAGAGAGACAGAGAGAGACAAAGAAAGACACAGAGAGAGACAAAGAGAGACAGAGAGATACAGAGAGAGAGAAAGAGAGAGACAGAGAGAGACATAAAGAGAGAGACAGAGAGAGACAGGGAGAGACAGAGAGAGACAAAGAAAGACACAGAGAGAGACAGAGAGGGACAGAGAGAGACAGAGAGAGACAGAGTGACAGAGAGAGACAGAGAGAGACAGAGATAGAGACAGAGAGAGACAGAGAGAGGGAAAGAGAGAGACAGAGAGAGAGAGAGAACAGAGAGAGACAGAGAGAGAGACAGATAGAGACAGAGAGAAATAGAGAGAGACAGAGATAGAGAAAGAGAGAGACAGAGAGAGACATAGAGAGAGAGACAGAGAGAGACTTTCCACTTTTTCAGGTTTTCTTGCCATATTCCGGTTCCTTCAGTGTGAGTTTTTAATTTTCTAATTCTTTCAGGGTTTTTTGCCTTATTCTGGGTCCTACAACGTGTATTTTTAATTTTCCAAGTTTTTCAGGGTTACTCAGCATATTTTGGGTCCTACAGTGTGATTTTTTTCATTTTCCACCTTTTTCAGGTTTTCTTGCCAATTTCGGGGTACTTCAGTGTGAGTTTTTAATATTCCACTTTTTACAGGGTTAATCGCCATATTCTGCGTCCTACAGTGTGATTTTTAAATTTTCCACGATTCTCAGGGTTTCTCGCCATATTCAGGTACTACAGTTTGATTTTTTAATTTTAAACGTTTTTAAGTTTTTTTCGTCATGTTCTGGGTCCTACAGTTTGATATTCTCATTATCCAACTTTTTCAGATTTTCTCAGCATATTCTGGGTCCTACATTGTGAATTTTTAATTTTCCACGTTTTTCAAGGTTTCTTGCCATATTCTGGTCCTATAGTGTGATTTTCTCATTTTCCTCCTTTTTCAGTGTTTCTCGCCATATTCTGGGTCCTACAGTGTGAATATTTAATTTTCCATGTTTTTCATGTTTTCTCGCCATATTCTGGGTCCTTCAGTTTGTGTTTTTAATTTTCCTCATTTTTCAGGTTTTCTCACCATATTCCCGGACCTTCAGTGTGAATTTTTAATTTTCCATGTTTTTCAGGTTTTTTCGTCATATTCTGGGTCCTAGAGTGTGATTTTCTCATTTCCACGTTTTTTAGGATTTCTCCCCATATTCGGGGTCCTTCAGTGTGAGTTTTTGATTTCCTACTTTTTCAGGGTTTCTCAATATATTCTGGTTCCTACAGCGTGTATTTTATTTTTCCAAGTTTTTCAAGGGTTTCTAGGCATATTCTGGGTCCTACAGTGTGAACATTTAATTTTCCATGATTATCAGGGTTTCTCAGCATATTCTGGGTCCTGCAGTGTGATTTTCTCATTTTTCACCTTTTTCAAGTTTTTTCGCTATTCTGGGTTCTACATGTGATTTTCTCATTTTCCACCTTTTTCAGGTTTTCTCGCTATATTCCGGGTCCTTCAGTGTGAATTTTTAATTTTCCACGTTTTTCAGGGTTTCTTGGCATATTCTGTTTCCTGCAGTGTGATTTTCTCACTTTCCAAGTTTTTCAGGTTTTTTCGTAATTCTGGGTCTTACAGTGTGATTTTCTCATTTTTCACCTTTTGCAGGGTTTCTTGCCATATTCTGGGTCCAACAGAGTGTATTTTTAATTTACCACGTTTTTCCGGTTTCTCACCATATTCTGGGTCCAACAGCGCGTATTTTCAATTTTCCACGGTTTTCAGGGTTTCTCGGCATATTCTGGGTCCTAAAGTGTGATTTTCTCATTTTCGAAGTTTTTCAAGTTTTTTCGCAATTCTGGGTCCTACAGTCATTTATTCTCATTTTCCACCTTTTTCAGGTTTTCTCGCCATATTCGGGGTCTTTCAGTGTGAATTTTTAGTTTTTTACTTTTTTCAGGTTTTCTTGCCATATTCTGGGTCATTCAGTGTGAGTTTTTAATTTTACACGTTTTTCAGGTTTTTTCGTCATATTCTGGGTACTACAGTGTGATTTTTCTCATTTTCTCGTTTTTCAGGTTTTCTTGCCATATTCCAGGTCCTTCAGGGTGAATTTTTAATTTTCCATGTTTTTCAGTATTTCTCGCCATATTCTGGGTAATACAGTGTGAATTTTTAATTTTCCACTTTTTTTCATGGTTTCTCGCCATATTCTGTGTCCGACAGTGTGAATTTTTAATTTTCATGTTTTTCAGGGTTACTCAGCATATTCTAGGTCCTGCAGTGTGATTTTCTCATTTTCCACGTTTTATAAATTTTTTCATAATTCTGGGTCCTACAGTGTGATTTTCTCATTTTCTACGTTTTTCATGTTTTTTCGCAATTCTGTGTCCTACAGTGTGATTATTCTCTATTTCCACCTTTTTCAGGTATTCTTGCCATATTCAGGGTCCTTCCGTGTAAGTTTTTAATTTTCTACTTTTTTCAGGGTTTCCTGTCATAATCTGGCTCCTTCAAAGCATATTTTTATTTTTCCTCGTTTTTCTGGGTTTCTCAGCATATTCTGGGTCCTACAGTGTATTTTTCTCATTTTTAAACATTTTCAGATTTTCTCACCATATTCGGGGTCCTACAGTGTGAATTTTTAATTTTAATCGTTTTTAAGTTTTTTTCATCATATTCTGGGTCCTACAGTTGATTTTGTCATTAACCACCTTTTTCATGTTTTCTCACCATATTCGTGGTCCTTCAGTGTGAGTTTTTAGTTTTTTAGTTTTTTCATGGTTTGTTGCCATATTCTGGGTCCTACAGCGTGTATGTTTAATTTTGCACATTTTTCAGGGTTTCTCGGCATATTCTGGGTCCTACAGTGTGATTTTCTCATTTTCGACGTTTTTCAATTTTTTTTCGCAATTCTGGGTCCTATAGTGTGATTTTCTCATTTTCCACCTTTTTCAGGTTTTCTCGACATATTCAGGGTCCTTCAGTGTGAGATTTAAATTTTTTACTTTTTTCAGTGTTTCTCGCCATATTCTGCATCCTACAGTGTGAATTTTAAATTTTTCACGTTTTTCAGGTTTTCTTGCCATGTTCTGTGTCCTACAGTATGAATTTTTAATTTTAAACCTTTTAAAGTTTTTTTCGTCATATTCTGGGTCCTTCAGTGTGATTTTCTCATTTTCCAACTTTTTCAGGTCTTCTCGGCATATTCTGAGTCCTACAGTGTGAATTTTCGATTTTCCACGTTTTTCAAGTTTTCTTGCCATATTCTGTTCCTAGAGTGTGAATTTTTAATTTTCCACTTTTTTCAGTGTTTCTCTCCCTATCCTGGGTTCTACTTTGTGAATATTTAATTTTCCATGTTTTTCAGGTTTTCTCGCCATATTCTGGGTCCTTCAGTGTGAGTTTTTAATTTTCCTCGTTTTTCAGGTTTTCTCGCCATATTCAAGGTCATACAGTGTGATTTTCTCATTTCCACGTTTTTCTTATTTTCTTGCCATATTCCAGGTTCTTCAGTGTGAATTTTTAATTTTCCACGTTTTTCAAGGTTTCTTGCCATATTCTGGTCCTTTAGAGTGCATTTTTAATTTTCAAGATTTTACAGTTTCTCAAAATATTCTGTGTCCTCCAGTGTGAATATTTAATTTTCTAGGTTTTACAGGTTTTCTTGCCATATTCTGGGTCCTTCAGTGTGAGATTTTAATTTTCCTCATTTTTCAGTTTTGCTCGCTATATCCGGGTCCTTGAGTGTGAATTTTTAGTTTTCCACATTTTTCAGGTTTCTTCGTCATAATCTGGTTCTACAGTGTGATTTTTTCATTTCCATGTTTTTCAGGTTTTCTCGCCATATTTGGGGTCCTTCAGTGTGAGTTTTTTAATTTCTAGTTTTTAAGGTTTTCTTGCCATATTCTGGGTACTACAGTGTGAATTTTAAATTTTCCACGTTTTTAAGTTATTTCGTCATATTCTGATTATTACAGTGTGATTTTCTCGTTTTTTTCCTTTTTCAGTGTTTCTCGCCATATTCAGGGTCCTATAGTGTGAATATTTAATTTTCAATGTTTTTCAGGTTTTCTCAGCATATTCTGGCTCCTGCAGTGTTATTTTCTCGTTTTCAACCTTTTTCAGGTTTTCTCACAATTCTGGGTCCTACATGTGATTTTCTCATTTTCCACCTTTTTCAGGTTATCTCGCCATAATCTAGGTCCTACAGTGTGAGTTTTTAATTTTCCTCGTTTTTTCAGGTTTTCTCGCCATATTCTGATTCCTTCAGTGTGAATTTTTAATTTTCCACGTTTTCCAGGTTTTTTCATCATATTCTGGGTCCTACAGTGTGATATTCTCGTTTCCAAGTTTTTCAGGATTTCTTGCCATATTCCAGGTCCTGCAGTGTGAATTTTTAATTTTCCACGTTTTTCAGTATTTCTCCCCATATTTTGGGTAATACAGTGTGAATTTTTAATTTTCCTCGTTTTTCAGGTTTTCTCGCCAAATTCCGGGTCCTTCAGTGTGAATTTTTAATTTTCCACGATTTTCAGGGATTCTCAGCATATTCTGGGTCCTGCAGTGTGATTTTCTCATTTTCCACCTTTTTCATGTTTTCTAGCCATATCCTCGTCCATCAGTGTGAGTTTATAGTTATCTACTTTTTTCAGGGTTGCTGGCCGTATTCTGGGTAATACAGTGTGAATTTTTATTGTCCAATTTTTTTCAAGGTTTCTCGCCATAATGTGGGTCTGACAGTGTGAATTTTTAATTTTCACGTTTTTCACGGTTTCTTGGCATATTTTGGGTCCTGAAGAGTGATTTTCTCATTTTCCACGTTTTTAAAGTTTTTTCGTAATTCTGGGTCCTACAGTGTGATTTTCTCATTTTCCACCTTTTTCAGGTTTTCTCGCCATATTCCGGGTCCTTCAGTGTGAGTTTTTAATTTTCTAATTCTTTCAGGGTTTCTTGCCATATTCTGGGTCCTACAGCGTGTATTTTTAATTTTCCACGTTTTTCAGGGTTACTCGGCCTATTCTGGGTCCTACAGTGTGATTTTCTCATTTTTGATATTTTTCAAGTTTTTTGTTTTGCAATTCTGGTCCTACAGTGTGATTTTCTCATTTTCCACCTTTTTCAGGTTTTCTCGCCATATTCCGGTTCCATCAGTGTGAGTTTATAGTTATCTACTTTTTTCAGGGTTGATTGCCATATTCTGGGTAATACAGTGAGAATTTTCATTGTCCAATTTTTTCATGGTTTCTCGCCATAATCTGGTTCCCCCAGCGTATATTTTTAATTTTCCACGTTTTCAGGGTTTCTCGGCATATTCTGGGTCCTACAGTGTGATTTTCTCATTTTTGATATTTTTCAAGTTTTTTGTTTTGCAATTCTGGTCCTACAGTGTGATTTTCTCATTTTCCACCTTTTTCAGGTTTTCTCGCCATATTCCGGGTCCTTCAGTGTGAGTTTTTAATTTTCTAATTCTTTCAGGGTTCTTGCCATATTCTGGGTCCTACAGCGTGTATTTTTAATTTTCCACGTTTTTCAGGGTTACTCGGCCTATTCTGGGTCCTACAGTGTGATTTTCTCATTTTTGACATTTTTCAAGTTTTTTGTTTCGCAATTCTGGATCCTACAGTGTGATTTTCTCATTTTCCACCTTTTTCAGGTTTTCTTGCCATTTTCGGGGTACTTCAGTGTGAGTTTTTAATATTCTACTTTTTACAGGGTTAATCGCCATATTCTGTGTCCTACAGTGTGATTTTTAAATTTTCCACGTTTCTCTGGGTTTCTCGCCATATTCTGGTCCTACAGTGTGAATTTTTAATTTTAAACGTTTTTAAGTTTTTTTTCGTCATGTTCTGTGTCCCTACACTGTGAAATGCTCATTATCCAACTTTTTCAGGTTTTCTCAGCATATTCTGGGTCCTTCAGTGTGAATATTTAATTTTCCATGTTTTTCATGTTTTCTCGCCATATTCCGGGTCCTTCAGTTTGTGTTTTTAATTTTCCTCGTTTTTCAGGTTTTCTTGCCATATTCCCCGGTCCTTCAGTGTGAATTTTTAATTTTCCTGGTTTTTCAGATTTTTTCGTCATATTCTTGGTCCTAGAGTGTGATTTTCTCATTTCCACGTTTTTCAGGATTTCTCCCCGTATTTGGGGTCCTTCAGTGTGAGTTTTTGATTTTCTACTTTTTCAGGGTTTCTCAATATATTCTGGTTCCTACAGCGTGTATTTTTTCCACGTTTTTCAAGGTTTCTCCGCATATTCTGGGTCCTACAGTGTGATTTTTTTTTTTTATTTTCGACGGTTTTCAAGTTTTTTCGCAATTCTGGGTCCTACAGTGTGATTTTCTCATTTTCACCTTTTTTCAGGTTTTCTCGCCATATTCGGGGTCCTTCAGTGTGAGTTTCTAATTTCCTAGTTTTTCAAGTTTTTTCGTAATTCTAGGACCTACAGTGTGGTTTTCTCATTTTCCACCTTTTTCAGGTTTTTTTCGCCATATTTGGGGTCCTTCAGTGTGAGCTTTTAATTTTCTACATTTTTCAGGGTTTTTCGCCATATTCTGGGTCCTTCAGTGTGAATTTTTAATGTTCCTTGTTTTTCTGGTTTTCTTGCCATATTCCAGGTCCTTCAGTGTGAATTTTACTTTTCACGTTTTTTAGTATTTCTTGCCATATTCTGGGAAATACAGTGTGAATTTTTAATTTTCATGTATTCAGTGTTTCTAGGCATATTCTGGGTCCTCCACTGTGATTTTCTCATTTTCGACGTTTTTCAGTTTTTTCGTTAATCACTGTGATTTCTCATTTTCCACCTTTCAGGGTTCCTCGCCATATTTTGGGTCCTTCAGTGTGAGTTTTTTAATTTTCTAATTTTTTCAGGTTTTCTTGCCATATTCTGGGGTCCTATTGTGTATATTTTTAATTTTCCACGTTTTTCAGGGTTTCGTGGCATATTCTTGGTTCTACACTGTGATTATCTCATTTTCCACCTTTTTCAGGTTTTCTCTCCATATTCGGCGTCCTTCAGTGGGAGTTTTTAATTTTCTACTTTTTTCAGGGTTTCTCGCCATATTCTGGGTCCTCCAGCATGTATTTTTAATTTTCCACGTTTTTCAGGGTTTCTCCCCATATTCTGGGGTAACACAGTGTGAATTTTTAATTTTCCACTTTTTTCATGGTTTCTCTTCATGTTCTAGGTCTGACCTTGTGAATTTTTACTTTTCACGTTTTTCAGGGTTTTCTCGCATATTCTGGGTCTTACAGTATGTTTTTCTCATTTTCCCCCCTTTTCAAGTTATTTTCGCAATTTTGGGTCCTACAGTGGGAATTTCTGTTTTTCCACTTTTTCAGGGTTTCTTGCCATATTCTATGTCCTTAAGTGGGAATTTTTAATTTTCCACTTTTTTCAGGGTTTTTCATCATATTCCAAGTCCTTCAGTGTGAGTTTTTAATTTTCCACGTTTTTCAGGGTTTCTCAACATATTTTGGGTCCTACAGTGTGAATTTTTAATTTTCTACCTTTTTCAAGATTTCTCGCCATATTCTATGTCCTTCCACGTTTTTCAGGTTTTCTGGCCATATTCCAGGTCTTTCTGAGTGAGTTGATAATTTTCCACATTTTTAAGGTTTTCTCCCTATATTCCAAATCCTTGAGTGTGAGTTATTAATTTTCCATGTTTTTCTGGTTTTGTCGCCATATTCCAGGTCTTTCAGTGTGAGTTTTTAATTATCTACTTTTTACAGGGTTTCTTGCCTTATTCTGGGTCCTACAGCGTTTATATTTAATTTTGCATGTTTTTCGGGGTTTCTCGCCATATTCTGGGACCTACAGTGTGATTTTCTCATTTTACAAGTTTTTCAAGTTTTTTTCCAATTCTGGGTCCTACAGTGTGATTTTCTCATTTCCACGTTTTTCAGGGTTTCTCAGCATTATCTGTGTTCTGCAGTGTGATTTTCTCATTTTCCACGTTTTTCACGTTTTTTTTTTTTTAATTCTGGGTGCTACAGTGTGATTTTCTCATTTTCCACCTTTATCAGGTTTTCTACCAAATTTGGAGTCCTTCAGTGTGAGTATGTAATTTTCTACTTTTCTCAGGTTTTCTCGCCATATTCTGGGTTCTACAGCGTGTATTTTTAATTTTCCACGTTTTCAGGGTTTCTCCGCATATTCTCTGTCCTACAGTGTGATTTTCACATTTTCCACGTTTTTCAAGTTTTTTCATAATTCTGGGTCCTACAGTGTGATTTTCTCATTTTCCACCTTTTTCAGGTTTAATCGCCATATTTGGGGTCCTTCAGTGTGAGGTTTTAATTTTCTTCTTTTTTCAGGGTTTCTCACCATATTCTGTGTCCTACAGCGTGTATTTTTAATTTTCCACGTTTTCA